>NC_090785.1:18875000-19160000 GCF_040054535.1 Antennarius striatus | reverse complement strand
AGATCAGATTTTCACAGGTTTCACAGAGCCTAATAGCCTAATATAGTCTTCCAGCTCATTGTGTGGGTCTTCAGCTTTACTTCTTTCTAATAAATCCCACTGTTCTCATACTATAAGCAAGGTACTTTCACTTTAATACTCAGACAGAATGCTTGACAGCTAAAGAGTCGGAAATCTTCCCCAGAGATAAGTGCAGAGAAAAACAACGTTGATGATGGAGTTTAAATTAACCAAGCAATGTAGCTTTCCCTAAATCCCATTTCTTAGTTTGTTTCTCCTCATTTTGCGTAATCACGAATGTCTTTAAGGCCTTGTTTGGACTAGTCGCCTATATCCGATTTTTAGCCCATCCAGACTGATGTCGCATGCCTTGGTAGTCTTAACAGTCCCAATTGGATTTTTGCGGGATCGATTGAAACCACATTCGGGAGGTAGTTTCATGTCGGATAGGTACAGAGGCAGTGATATCGCCAATACGCTAAGGTAACAAAACTTCACGTTCATCATTGTTGTTGACGCTGTCACAATTATATGACCTCACACATTACACGCACTGAACGACGACTCCGCCCCCACGTTGTTGGCACGACAACCTGTCAGATCGGCCGATAATGTGGCCCAGTCTGAACAGAGCCAGATCGCATTTGGACACTTGCTAAAAACAGTGTGAACAGTCACCCCTAAAAATCAGATATGGACGGAAATCTGATATGCCTGCAGTCTGAATGGGGCCTAAGATGTAGCCAAAGTAGAGACAACTGTCAGCGTCACCATCATAGCAACAATAACGGGTAGGTAGAGTCAGTGAGTCAACGATTTGCTAAGACAGGTGAGTTTAAGTTCATTCCACTCATTTAGATTGAATGAATGCACTAATAGAAATATTTTTAAAAATTATGGCCTTCACTGAATGCCTTGAAGGTTTGCAGGCTTGAGATGAGAGGCATTGAGATGAGAGGCATCAAAGCAGTGACAAAGAGGAAAATGAGATGAATATAAACATATTTTACTATCTGACTGAAGCGTCTGAGTGACGATTCAAATGTGAGAAGTGAAGATAAATACCGGAGAGAAAACCACCATTGACTGAAGATGCTACAATAAGGACGGAAGGTTTCTCTTGAAGGATTCCAATGAATTTTTCCGACTGCATAAATAAAGTAACAGAATTCGCATGAGACCTACTAATGGGGGGGGGGGTTGCTGAGCAAGCTATTAATTCAAGGTCTTACAATAATTTACTCCATGGTGATATAGAAGTCATCAAGCGATTAAGGAAGCTCCCCCTGTTTGTATATTCATTACTGTAACAGTACAGATGGATAGCCTGGCAGAAGCAGGGGAATAACAGGGAGATGTGGAGAGGATCGTCTATATAAAAAAAATTACCCTATATAGAAATGCTCTCTCTGAGGAAATACAGAAGAGGCAGGAGAATGTGACGAACAGGGATAAAATATTTTTTCACTTCCAGCAGAACTGGGAGAGTTATGAAGAGTTGCCAATGCAGCAAACAGCTGGCTTCATTTGCATAATACCCATCAGGCCTCTCTTTCCTTCAGGCAGCTTGTCAGCTCACGACTGAGACATACCCGCATAGACACATCATTCACTTCACCAGTGCCCATACTATCATAAGCTCCTGGTATCCTCAGGTAGCATGATACCGTATCTCTCATGTAAATTCAGAGCTCATCTCTGACAGCTGAAGCCTTTTAATGCTGTAATTTATTTAATTTTCATAAAGCAGACTAATTGCCCTTGCAGAGAGAGGGAGATTAAATGATTCAGATTTTATGCAGATAGTAAAACCATCATAAAATCGTCTTCCAGAAACGAAGAACACAGTTCGATGAATCAAACTACTCTTGGGTGACTGCAGCAAAAACAAGAGAGACAATGAGGGGAAGAAATAGAATAATTTAGCAAAATAGCACAAATGAGATGTCCCATCTGCTAACTGGTGCTGGGGTGTCATCACAACGATAGCCACCCAGCGATAGGAGTAATCAAAGCGGCACAGCCTGGGCTAATCTCTGTGGGTTTTAGAGTTCACCTCCTAACAGCTAAGATCATCAGGTTTGTGATGAGATGATGTGGAGATGGCAGCGCTCTGTGATAATGAGCTCATGTGAACGACGTGCTGTTTGATAAGGAACAGGGGCCGTAACGTCGTGTCAGTGACCGGGAACCATCAGCAGGAAAGCAAACAGTCTGTTGGCGTCAGCGAAAACACTGCTGACAAGGTACATCAGTACATGTCTTTTTCAGTATTATGGATTGTTTTTGCTAAGAGGAGCACACACACACACACTTACACAAATACTTGACACACTTCGGCCCCCACCACAACCACTGTTAACCTCATCCCAATCCTTACCCTTATAACCTTATTCTTGAAGCCTGGCCCTAAAATCAGGAGCGTGGTGGCGCCAGCAGTAGATAAAGTCATACCCAGACACACGCGGTATGGTGGTTCTATGAATATGATGCCAAGGAGCAGCTAGTCATGTAGAAGTGCTTGTTTCAGATTAACTGTTTACCCCGAGGATTAAGTCTGTTGAGTGGATTAGCTACAATGATCAGCATTGATCTCTGCTGCTGCAGTGTGTGCCTTATGGCCCCTCAGAGTGCTGTCATCTCACCCCTAAGTCAACCCCCCCTTCCCTCTTGGGTGTTTTTCAGGAAGGTGGGAAGATAAAACTGCTTTTATTTAAAAATTTCCAGTCACACACCACTGGTGAATCTGAGGTCTGCAGTCGGAGCAGAGGGCAGGACCAAACACTCGACACACAGCGTCTCCTAGTTATCATTGACCGGGGATCACAGCAGTCAATCCCTCCTGCAACCTCCATCTAGCAGCCGGAGCAGCGAGCCAGCAGCAGCACACACTCGCTGTCATGGTTCACACAGGTCGGCCGTGTAGTTTAAAGCCTGAGTCGGAGACAACTCTATTCTGAGCAGGTGGAAGAAGACTTAATGATGTAAGAGTAGAAGTATAGCAGAATGCTCATGATGTAATCAGTTTACGACAGCAGTCTTATTTTCAGCCTAAACAGCATTTCATTAAGCAGCTAAACTAAAGTTAATATTTTTTAAATGCATCTTGTGTTATATTGCATCAGCAATCATTTGATATTATGTCATTATTTTTGCCATTATTATATTGTTAATTTGTATAATTACTGGATAATCTTTATTGGGAGGTAAGGAGGCAAAGCTTTGTGACTGCATTGATTCCAGGTACCCGGTAGGTCCAGTTAAGCTATCAATAAATATGATTTAACCATTCTTCATTTGATTAAAATACAAATTACAAATAAAGTTGGGAACATTTTTAGGTTCTGTTTTCTCGGGTGTTCTGTGCTCATTGGGATTGTGAGTGTTTCATTTTCTTGTCATAACCAAGTCTTGAATAGGAACAATTTCTAGACATGTAATATGAAACAACAGACCATTTTATAAAAGAACCTTAACCTTGTAGTAAAGTAAATTACTCTACAGTCTGAATAAGGCTGAAGAACCCTGGACATTTTTCCAAGAAGGATTTATGCAGCTAGATTATATTATTTTATACATTTCACTGGCCTGAAATGACACAGTATGAGATAGTTTATGTCTCTAATTTTGTGTTTTTAATCAGATTTCTTTACTTTTTTCAAATTAAACTATTCCCCCCCTAGCTTCTGTCCATCACATTTCTCACCCCATACGTTAAAATCCTTGTTCATATACAATGTAGGTTTTGATTAGTAAAATATAATAAATTATATTACAACTAAATTTTAGCTAATAAACAGGTCACACTACTTTACAGTAGCATATGTCTGGTGGCCATTAAAAATGGCAATAAAAATCTTTATTGCTCTTGGCATTACAGAACAATACAAGGAGAACCCCTACTGCTATCTCTTTAGTATTATTCATTAGGTTCTGATACAGGCCAGCGACTGCTGGCCTGTGTGTGTGTGTGTGTGTGTGTGTGTGTGTGTGTGTGTGTGTGTGTGTGTGTGTGTGTGTGTGTGTGTGTGTGTGTGTGTGTGTGTGTGTGTGTGTGTGTGTGTGTGTGTCTTTTAATAAAAAATGCCCCACTGGGTTGTGTGCTGCCAGTTTGCCAATCAGAGCATAGCCAAGATATGCAAATCACACACACACAGACGTAAACACATAAACACACACGAACACAGACACACACACACACACACACACACACACACACACACACACACACACACATACACACACGCACACACACAGGAGTGGGTGCACGCAGGACACAGTGGGAAAAGGAGTGTTTTGATCTAGTAGAGCCATTACAGACATTTTAAAATCCTATGAATATAAAAGAGAGAGAGAGGGAGATGGATGCAAGTGAGAAGGGGGAGATGAGGGAGGTGGGTGAGAGAGCATCAGAGAGAGGGCGAGAGAGAGGGAGCAGACTTATGACCAGGGAGGAAAGTGAGAGGGAACGAGATTTTCTGTTCTTTTCTGTTCATTGAATTGTGGGGAAGACTGAGATTGGATGGAGGATACCAGATTAAAAGACTCCCTCAGTTCTGGGCCGAGCTTTAGCATTTCTCTGCTTTATGTTGTGTTCCTTGTTATGAAAGGAGTCCAGCTCCATAAGATGAGCCAGGAGTGTTCAGCACAACATACGTATGTCTCAACAGATCCATCCACAAACAGAAGATATTCTAACAGTTTTGATGGACAAGGTCTCTATTAGAGAATATAAGACCTGTATGGGCAGCAGTTAGGCAAGAAGGCTGATTATACCCCTCAGGCTTTTCTGTGAAGAGTTGGTATGGTCTCCCCATGTGGGAGCCAAAAACATGCGACTTAGACAAACTGGTTGCTATGATTTGTCTATAGGTGTGACTGTGAGAATGAAAGGTTGTCTTCTGCGTAGCCCTGTGATGAGCGTCTCACCCCGCCTCTCACCTGGGGTAGATTCAACCAACCAACCCTGCTGCGGAAAAGTGGCTGAAGACACAACACGGAATTGTATTGCTTTCAAGAAGATGAATAAATGAAGACCTTTATTAGAACATCCATGGAGTTAGAGAATGGTGTCGCCTACATCTCACCGCCCAGCTGCCCCCTCCTGGGATATTATGACGTATTCCCAGGATACAGGAGGCCGTGCCTCTTCCGAATCCCTTCCCAATGACACAACTGATCAATATACCTGCCGACCAAGTCTTGACATACAAACAACTGTTTTCTGTTAAGATCTGGAGAAATTTTGACCAAACTGTGAATTTGTATTTTTTTGCACGTGTGCTGGATCATCCTCTGGTTGTTGAAAACACACAACTTGTTCAGGCTTAGAAGCAGCAACCAACAGGAGAAAACACCAACTACAAACAGGAAAGGAAAGTATAGATTATGTATTGGATTATTTCTCCTCTTAAGAGTTTACATACTACCAGCCAGTTTTTCATATATCAGCCCAGATAGCCATTTCACTCTGCCAGGTCCGCTACCGGCTCCAGAACAGATCGGCGAACCGGGCCCGAAACGGAGTCCACTTGCACAACGGGACAGACCCGGAACGGACAAGGGTTAGGGTTAGGGTTAGGGTTAGGGTTAGACCTAAACCAGATCCGGCGCGGAGTCAATCCGGATCCATTCATAAAGCAGCTCAGCCATCCGGACCCAGTCCAGAACTGTTCATGAAGTGGCTCATCTGGCCCAGATCCTTTATTCTAAATGGCTCTTTTGGCCCTAACTAGCAACAGAAATATCCAAAATATAGCTGTCCAACATAGAGGTTGTTATGAAAAGTACTTCCCTTACCCTGTCTGCTCTTAATGATAGGAATAAATCATTCAATACATTCAAGACCTGAAAATATATTAGACTTTATCCTTTAACCCACTCTGTGAGTCTCTGGTTAAATTGTCCTGTATAGAAGCGTTATGGCTTTGCTGAGAGCTATCAATTGTCAGTGGGATTCATCAGAAAAGTGGTCAAAACATTCTGTAAATGGAAAAATGAAACACTACCATGAATTGTATCCGTAGCATTTTACTGCCACGTCTCTCTGGGTAATCAATTACAAAAGAATATCCTGAATGATAATAATCATGACAGGACATGAAAACCAAACATGACAACATTTCTTTAACTTGGAACTGGTGGGTCCTCATTTGAAGTACCAGGACGCCTCTGGGGTTCCCCCCGTCAGCTGCCAGGTTGAACCAGCGAATCGCTTGTTTGATTACGTCTTCTTCAGCCCCGGCACAGCCGTGTCTCTTTTTTACAGCATCTGAAATCACAAACACATTTTTATGAAGTTTTTAATGTTTTAAAAAGATCTGCATAACCATTGGCTTTTAAAGTGACCGGACTCGGGTGCTATGTGGGAGCTCTTAACCCCCCCAAATCCCCTGATTTATACTTAACTTAAACTGCATAGAGAGGGAGGATACCTTAGAGAGGGAGAGAGAAAAGTGAGTGAGATAAAGGGAGAAAATAGATGGAAAAACAAAATAAATTGGCCAAACATATGTCAACCAGGGAGATAAAGAAGAAGTGCTCATTTACAATTAATTCTGTTTTAATCAGTTTCTAACACTCAAGAAACAGCCTAAAAAAAGAAAAGAGAACATTTTAAAAGTTTATGAAAGTTCACTCAAAGCCTCACTGAGTAGAATGACATCTGAATGAGCGTACATTTCATCTGTCCTTTCTCATCAGAATTTATTTTGTATTATCCACATTTGTTCCCAGAATGTGTTCTGATGGTAAGAGAACAGAGGATGAGGATCTATTTTATAAACACGTCAAAATGAACTTCAGTCAGCCGACCTGGGAACGAACAGGGAACAACATTTTAACAAAATAAAAAAAGTACACCATCTGTCCTGGACGCTATTTTCAGCCAAATCCTCCAACCGAGCAGGAACTGCTGTAGACTGTAACTCACACACACCAAGAACAGACTCCAGGGCTAAAGTTGATAAATGAACAAATATTTGCTTTGTCACATGTTATAAATTAGGAGGAAAGTGTAGGTGCTGTTTTTATTATGGCAATTATACTTCTTTCTCTAAAAACTATGTCAAGCACTCATTACAGGATCCTTAGTGCACGATTCAGGTGAGAGAAGGATGGTGTTCAAATGAGAAACACCTAAATATCTAACTTTAGCAGCTAAGTCCCATTCATGAAGGGAAGAGCTTTGCGTTGTGTAGCTATGTAGTGTGTGTTGGTGTCCTTTGTCATGCTGACAGTGTGTCCACACCACCATGGTGTGAAACACTGCAGCAGGACTCTCAGTGTAAATGGCCCGGAGGCCGTCAGCAGCCGGCTGCAGGCCAACATCTGCAGGTTATTGTTATTGCGTTTCAGCATATATTTGACATTTGCATGGTACTAAAGTGGAGAGAGGCTATTGCTACAGCAGCACAGCTGATTCCTGGACTGCACCTCCTGACGGCTCCTCCTTATTTAAAGGATTTTGGGAGGAATCTGTCCCAGCACCCAGATCTTCTATTGAACAAGCTATAAAGCCCACTGACACATTATTGTGTAGGAATTTAAGATTTATTAGCAGCAGCTAATGATTAGCTATTGTCAGCAAAGTAAATCTGTTCATCATAAATTTAATAAACATTGTTGATTCAGGGAGCAGCACGGTGGGGCGGTGGGTGTGGCTACAGCCTCACAACAAGAAGGTTCTGGGTTTGATGTGTGGAGTTCCTATGTTCTCTTCTTGTCTGAGGGGGTTCTCTCCAGCTTCTCCAGCTTTGTCCCACATTCATAAGCAAGCAGCTTGGAGGAATTGGTCACACCAAAATGGTCTGTAGGCGTGAGTGTGAATGTGTGTGTTTGCCTTTTGTGTGGCCCCACAATGAGCTGTGTCTGATCAGGGTGTACCCCATCTTTCACCTGTACCCAGCTGGGATAGGCTCCAGCAGACCTGAAGGCAGATAGGCTATTGTTAAGGTAGATGATCGTCTTGTAGATAAGATGATCTTTATGGATGGATGGATGATGGATGGATGATGGATGGTGGATGGTTGGATGGATGGATGGATGGATGGATGGATGGATGGATGGATTGATGGGTGGATGTTTGCTAGCCACTGTGAACATGGAGTACATGTCCACCCTCGCGGATTCACGCATCAAACCTCGCGACTTCACCTCATCTCGGATTTTTGGTAGGCAGTCACATGATACCATAAGCGCATTCTATTGGGTGATGGCATCCGGAAGTGCGCTCTGTTCCGTGAGTCTCGGACTTACGTGAGACACTAAAAGTAATTTAAACAGTCGATAAGAATGTGGGAAATGGTAATACAGATAGACGGTGGTTTAATATCAGTGTGGGGAGGGTCATAAACGTTTAAATTATCGTAAATAATAAAATAAATAGTTTGTGGCTCTATCGCAGCATTAGTTAACCTCATGTGGTTCCTAGAAGGCGTTAACCGTGAGGAGAAAGGGTGCACTCTACTATATATATTTTTTATTTCAAGAAGTCTGTAACAATGCACAAAATGTCCCATTCTTGATTTGGTTGCAATCATGTTATTTGATGTACTGAATAAAAGCGATACACTGAATCATCTGGGACACTCATGTGTGTGTTCCTCTATAGAAATGAGAGGAACACACACATGTGATTCCCTATTGTTCAGAGGACCCTCCACTCATCACCCCCCACTGAAGAGGCACTTGTTTAGTCAGTGTACCAATGTCCCGCTGAGAGCCACACACAGACAGACCACACACACGCACACGCACACGCACACGCACACACACGCACACGCACACACACGCACACACACACGCAAACACACAGAGAGAGAGAGAGAGAACTAATCAAATACACTCAGCTTGAGTCTTACCTCTGCACACATTCTCACACATCCCTGTCAATCACTTTCTTTCTGCACTCTATTCGCTCTAATTCAAACAGACGTGTGTGTGACTGTACAAAGCCCTTTTCTTTCACTGGAATCGCTGACTGTGTGTGTGTGTGTGTCTTGTCTTGTTTTTAAAGGCGCTTTCTTTGATACCAATTATGTGTATGTGTGTGTGTGTGTGTGTGTGTGTGTGTGTGTGTGTGTGTGTGTGTGTGTGTGTGTGTGTGTGTGTGTGTGTGTGTGTGTGTGTGTGTGTGTGTGTGTGTGTGTGTGTGTGTGTGTGTTTGAAAGAGAGAGGAAGCAATAGAGTGTGTGTAGTTCTACGTAGGAGGTGTTCTATCTGCAGTTAATCACTGTAATGAATCTCCCTCCTCTTGTCATATAATATAGATGTCATCCACAGCGCTGTTACTGCTGCTGCTGCAGTGGTGCAGGCAGTCACTATTGTTTATCTTAATAACATTTAATTAAACTTTCTTAAGATTATTATACCAAACCATACTTTACCCAAACACCGCGCTGACAGGTTTACAGCGTGAGAAAGTAAAACAACACACAAGTCAGCCTGGTGAAAAACTGAGAGCAGCTTTCATGGAGACTGTGCAGCTCAGGAAGGCGAGTATCTGTTCCAGAAGCAAAAGACGTCATGTTGAGATGTTAAGCCACAGGTAGGAGGGACAGGGAGACAGGCAGAGGATGGACCTCTAAGTGTAATAAATTTAACTTTAAGAAAAGTTATTTTTAGTCTAAAAAAGGGATTGTTATGTAATTTTGTAATGGATTTAGTAGATGTTATTGCTGGTAGCTAGAGAGGAATGTGAAGCAGTATCAAGTCCATAATAAGAGCTTCACCTCTCCAGAATCTCATTAGCAGGCAAAGAGTCAGGTTTCCTTACGGAGCAACGTTTGACAAGCAGCAAAGACAATGAGAAAATGTACTCTCCGAAAGGAATTTTATGCAAACTAGAAATCTTGTTTGGCTTTGTAAATGTAATATATATTTTTAGATTACTCTTGGGGAGGTAGAAGTTGGAGAATGTGATGGCTCAAAAATATAGGTCTTATTAATGCAGAGATAATGTTACACATGTCCATAGTTAGCAAACTGATTATCTGGATCAGAGGTTGCATCAGTTGTTATGGAGACCCTGAAACCTTCAAGGAAACAGGCTATGGTCGATAAACCCATTCCCCCTCACACAGTAACAGACATTTATCACTGATTTCTTATTCAATGACTGAAGTTCTTTCGAGTTCCTCATTAGCTGACATCCCATCACACTTCTGTTAAAATGCACAGTCATCATTTGACTGCAGTGTGTTGATGTGATGGTCACAGAAATTGGAAGAATGCCATCGTAACTTGAGAAGACATCGTGATATAAAAAAAAAATATCCAGAACCAGTGTGGTCACTTCCTCAGAGCCGTAGACTCGCCGATGATAATGTCAAACGTGATTGGTCGAACCCATACACACATCAACACAACATTCAATCAGCGCGTGCCTTCTGTGTGTGTGTGTGTGTGTGGCTGAGCAGCAGCAGGAAAGTGGACATGGAGGTAAAAAAAAAAAAAAAAGGTAGAACTGAGGGACCCAATTACATAGAGAAGAGCTTGGGAGGAAAGTGGTGCTAAAAGCTGTGAAATTACAGACATCTTCAGGAACAAGGGTCATCGCAGGCGCTTAAAAAACATATTCACCAACCCCATTGTCCCCAGGTACAAAGTACCAAAAGTACACATTAATGTTCTTTCCATGGTTATGTACTACCATAACCATGGAAAGAACAGTCCCAATTCCTGTTTCTTTAGCATTAAAGTAAAAGATATACTAACAAAGCAAGAAAGACAAAAAAAAACCTTGTGATCAGCTGTGATTGCAGTGAATCTGGAGTTGCTTTGTGACATGAATTATTGTCTATATCCTTATCACTTAGAAAATGTGAGGGCAGAGCCTGAAACTGTGAGACTGTCTGGGACTTTTTAGCCGTGAAGTAGAAAAACTCCAGCAGAATGAGGAGGAACTCCTGGGACACGAGGAGTTCGGAGCGGGTAACTCAGCATCCAGCTGAGCAGTGATTCTGTGACAGATGGTTCTTTAAGGGGATGAAAGAGAGCTGGAAATCCATGTGTTGGAATGCATGATTGTGTGTGAGGTGAAGGGGGAACTCAATGAAAAGGAAGTTCAATGAAAAAAATGTGCTGGGATTTATTTTGATGTAGTCGAGTGAAGAGAAGAAAAAGATTTGCTCAAAATGTTACGGACTGAACTTTCAAAAGGAGGCTTCATTTTGGAAAGAGGACTTAAGTAGCAGTTACTCTTCCCCAAAGTGGAAACATAGCATTGTGGATATTTGTTGTAGTTCTGAATACTTGAGCTAATTTTAGTGGCGTGACTCTCATAGATGGATGAGTCTGGCTCAAACTAATACAGATTGCAATGTTAAGCTTGGTTAGCTGACTCCAGGATGTGATCCATCAGAAAACAAGGCTAATGTTTTCAGCTAAACCACTCCTGGTGCAATTATATGGTCCACTGGCATTGATCATAGCTCCTCTTCTTCAATCTATTCTTCTCCATCCCTCTCTCACCCCCTTTAATGGCTAAGGCAGTGTTAAATGTTTGATAAATGAGTTTTGAGACCACTTTACCATGGATTTATTAAAATTCTATAAAAGCCTCTTTCTTTTTTGCTTGAGAAAGAAAGGGGAAAGAAGGCCATTAGACTGCCTTATCCGCATGAAAAATATAACTTCAATATTCACACGTCCTCTAGTGCTGTTTGTTCATAAGTGTAGAAGATGCACCTGGTTCCTAAGCTGTTAGGGAGGTGCTGTTTAGTGCAGAGCAGATAGTGGCTCTGCGTAAAACTCATTTTATGTGAGCAGAAAAGCTGAAGCTTATAATAAATCTATGGTTTTTGCTCAATCAAGCAAAGTCTAGCTGTGAAGTTGGGTGATACCTGTCTGTTAGTTTGTCACTGAGTGAATCGGTGTTAATATGTGGATCTTTGAGATGTCTCTGGCTCCTTCTGATTGGGCTTTTTAAAGTAGAAAAGAAACAATGAGACAGAAGAAGCAGAAACAACACAAACATCTGTTCATACAACTTAGTTTGAACTCATTAATGGACCCCTTTTTCAAAGTGGGAGCTGAATCTGCTCCCACTGAAACATGAGACACACTGAAGCTCTCACACACATCCAACACGTGCACATGCTAATGGAAGACCAATTAGTGCAGGGTGAAAACGACAGGCTTTTTTTTTTTCTTTTTTTTTTTTTGAGGCAATGTTTCAATGACGACATTTAATTGGATGGTAAATCAACTTCTTATCTGCCTCCCCGCAGCTTGGCGAGGAGAGAATGAGATTGAGAAAGAGAGGGTGGGAGATGTTGGAGGGGGAAAAGGGGGGATTGTGGGATGGGGGGGGGGTTGGTGGCGAATGAGCAAAGAGGCTCATAGAGAGTGAGGAATAACAGGTACATGTGTACGCTGTGTAGCACTATGATGTCACCTTGACAGTCACTTATGCTACAGTGACACCTTAGGGACTCCACGGGGATCTGGGTAATGGAAGCGGGTAGCAGAAGAAACAACAGATGATGCACTCCGTGATGATTGTGCATCAAGGCAAACAAAGCAAATAAACACATAAATACAGAGGATGCTCTGTGCGCTTCCATAAACAACCAGTGGGCCCAAGTTATCCATCTACTAAACTCACTCACAGTCAGAGTGGCAAATCAGTATTATCAACAAATACTTGACATGGCATAGTGCTAAATAATGCTAACTGAAATGCTAATGTCTTAATTTGACTGTAAACCAATAGGAATTCATGTACAAATACCCCCCACATGAAATTAAGACACCATTTATTTCATTCATTTACATTCATTATTTGTGATGTTAGTGTGAATTTAAGAATTGAAACCAAAGCTTCTTCAGGCATTCACAGGAGAAATGAATGATATAAAATAATAATGGTGGTAGACATGGGAACACTGCTGCTTCCTGCAGGAGAATGTTAATCAGACTGATAAAATGGACGGAAGGTTCACATCACCTCACCACCACACGTTTGGAAATTATCAGCTGCTCTTTTTTTTTAATGAAAATTTTTTTTAAAAAAGAAGAAGGTTTTTTTCAGGTATAAAACATGCTTTGATCCATCTCATTTTACCCATAAGGTGACAATAAACTATGATGTTAGTTTGATTGTAGTCATTGTCCAGGCTCGGTGTTTCACCGTCAAACAGGCAATGACAGCGGGTGTCAAGTGTCTGAGATGTTTACCGGCTGAATCAGGGGGAGTGTTCAAACAGTTCCATTACTGATGGACTGCTATAATGTGACTATAAAAACAACGAGGGTCTTCCTGGAAGCAAATTAAATTATGCGTTTAGGTGCATTTAGGGAGGAACACAAAAAACTTTAATATGAGGCTGAGAACCTTTTTATTATAGAGGTGTCAGATCCGATTTGAATTAGGAGTTAAGGGGAGCTCTGCTGCCTTGTAACGGACCTGAACTCCCTCAAAAGCCTTCTGGAGGTATTTAGAAGGAGCTCGAATGCATCATCCTTTTAAAGGAGATGTTTTTGCTGTATTCAGGCACATGAGTGACACAGGTTAGAATAATCTGGCTCCATTCATGAGCTCTGCCCACACATGTAAATTTCTGCATAATAACTTAAACATTGTATAATTGTCTAAATCATTTACTGCTATTTATTTATTTTTCCTTTTTTTGCACGTTCTCTCTGTGTCTCAAACACACACCAGTGATTTAAGAAAGACTTGAAGCAAGAGAGTTCAGGGGTTTTTTTTAATGATGTGTGACTTGTTTTGCCTCTATTGATGAATTCATGAATTTATTTTGACCACATCTGCTAAAAGTTGAGAAGGAGAGCCTGGGAAGAAACATTCCAATGCTTCCAGGAGCAGGATCAGCACCTTGGAGAGCGCTGAGGACTTCAGTCTTGTCTCACGACACTGTGTCTCATGACGGTCGTGTCAGTAAAAAGTGATGCATGAAGCAGTGGATCTCCTTCTGGATCTCACAGTTCAGCTTGGCTCTCACGACTGGGTGGCTCGGGTGCGCTGTGGGTGGGAATGCCATTATTATCAACCTACCCCCTACACACACACACACACACACACACACACACACACACACACACACACACACACACACACACACACACACACCTCTGAGGGCAGTGCTTGTGATCTGTGGTTTCTGCTGGTAATCCTGGTGATGGCGGTCACTCCGGATCTGTAAACATCTGAAATATGAATGATAAAAGGAGCAGATGAAACGGAATAAACAAGAAGCCTGTGGACAAAAAAAATCCTTGAAGATTTTCCAAACCCTGCTGGACCTCTGTGTGAACCACATACATCGCCAAACTTCATTCGCTCTTACTGGAAATTGACAGTTCTCATTTGACATTTTTTATGACTGCAAAGCAACAGTTTTTCTCTGCGGTGCATTTCGGATTCTACGGTGAGCAGGAGGTCATGTTAGAACCAAAAAAAAAAAAAAAACCTCACAGAAAATCATTCTAAGGCAAAGCAGAAAGAGTGAGACTGGTTAATAGCTCTCAGTAGAAAGTGTTTGCATTCATCAGGCTCAGGATCTCATCCTGTTTGACTTTGTCTTTGCATAACTTTCTGTTTCTTTGCTCATTATCATTTCTCATCCTCTCTTCCCTTCCAGCTCAATTCGTCTCTGTCTGCCAAGCTGCAAGTCAGATGTTACTGTGTCTATGTTATTGCAGATATGAATACATGTATGTCTTTGGGGGGATTTTTATTAATTCACGTTTATTCATCCCACATGCTTTACAGTAAGACAGCCCCCCCCCCCTCTGCTCACACACTCACACAGACATGAAGAGAGACGACTGTTTCTGCAGTCTCAAAGACATCACTATAATTACCTCTAAATGATTTTTAATTCCAGTACAAAAGAAACAAACACTCTGGTGGGTTTGAAATATGAAAAGACTCTGTTATAGAAAAGGAAAGCTCTGAATGAAATCACATGCAGCTTTCTTGGTGGAGCACAAACTAACACCTTGCTAGTCAGACATGTTATTTCTAATGTGATAGTTATGTTACATGTGGATCAATAGACAGTGACCACAATGCAAACCATCCATCATCCACGTGTTCTTCTTGGTAAACAACTCCAGTGGGAGACAAACCTCTTCTGGTTCATCTAGTTCTGCTAAATGATTAACATAATGATTAGATGTGATTTGAGTTTAACATCTAAATGGCTATTGTTGATCAATATGGGATGGCAACTACACACTTACATGAATCATATAGGACTTTACTGGGATTCATATTAATATCATATCAATTAACCTTAACTGTCAGACAGTACATTTTCTTTTAATTTTAAGTTAATAAAACTAAAAGTGTCCTAATTATGTGCTCAGACCTCAGGATGAACTTAGTCCTTGTTTTGACTACAAACAATACGTTGGGACAGCAAACTGCAATGAGTTCACTCAAATAATGTAATTAAAATTCAGAGTCAGCATATTTTTAGACATCAGCGCATTGTTTGAGAGCTAAACCTTCTTGGTGTTATAGAATTATATGATCTGAGCTTTGTGAGTCTACTTTTGAAGAAAATTCCTTGGATAAATTGTGAACTTAAATCTCAAACCCTGAGAATAGGTTCACATTTAGTCCTTGTACCATCCAGAAAAAATATAAATCTAACATAAGCAACCACCAGTGAGGTTAGTTTGGTCAGGGGAAATGTTAAAGGAAATGAAATGTGTATTGTTTGCTTGTACAGCTGAATAATTTGTGTTAACATTTGACTTTAGGGCTAACCTTTAATTTTCCTTTCTAAAAAAGATTTAATCTCATTTAAGGAAGCAGCTTAGCTTGAAGTTTGAAGAGCCCAAAACTCTTTACAGAGTGGTAACATATGCACATTACCAGTGTTGGATTTCTTTCATCCAACACACAGAGATGTTGTGATAAAAGAAGAACTGACGGCTCTGTGTATTTTAGATATTCTTCACCAGCAGTGCTTTAACATTTGCCATCCATCACAAAAATCTGATTTAAATCACCAGCAAGGTCCAGTCTGACCGACATTAGCAACTGCAGCTCTTTGCTTTCTCTACCTACATAAAGGGCAGACATTTAATGACATTACAGTCTGCTTGTGTTCCTGTAAAGCTTCTCAAAACCAACAAACAGGTGTTATTTTTGCTGTATTTCATGTTTTACAAAATGATCAGCACATTAGTCAATAATAGAAGCTGATAAGTTGAACAACTGTCTATTTGCGAGTGTGTATTTAAGCTTTTGTGTGTCTCTGTCCTATCTGGGTTTCTTTGTGCATGTGTGTGTAGACGTCTGTCTATCTGAGCAGCTATTTCAGACAGAAAGGATTTCTGCCTCGGTAATTGCCTGGGCTATTTTCCCTCTGAATCTCTGTCTGTGTGTCGTTCTCATTTGACTTTTACCTTTATTTTGTCCTCTCTCCTCATGCCGACTTCCTCTCCAGCGCCCACTTTATTCCCTCCAATTCCTAGTCCTTGACATTAACCTCAATTTCACTAAAATCAATGTGAGACACAGCCACACAAACATACATTCATACTTAGTGCATGAAAAAGTCCCATGTCAATTAAATTCATTATGTTTTCTGTTCACTGAACAGGGAAGAAACTTCTGTCTTAGAGATTGTGTAAGTTTTTATAACGCAAACATGCCATCTGGTTTAGAGGCGTGACTCCAAACCCAGTGTAATGCTGTCAGTGTAATGCTGTGGTGAACTTATACAACCATGATGGACAGAGATGGTTAAACTGAGGCTGGGAGACACACAGACAGATGAATACACAGTAATAAAACAGAAATAGACTCAGAGATAGACAAACTCAGCGAGCCTGAAATCATGACTGTTTCCATTTGTGTCTGACAACTGTGTTACACCGAAATAGATACTCACATTTAATGTACCTGTGTGCATCCACCAAATATGGCACCTTACAACATTAACCCAGGTAAAACAGGAAGTGTCGGGTGGCTTTGTCTCATTGGTTTGTGTTACAATCCCTTAACCCAGCTCGAACAAGAGAGATCGAACGTAATCAAGACAATCCAAAATTGCAAAAAAAAGAATGTGTTCCTTTATTGAGTCAACACATAAGTAAACTTGAAATCTCAAGAGCCAAAGGTATACCTCCTCCTCAACTACGTTAAAACAGACCTTAGTTTCCTCAATATACATCGTTCAGGAACAACTGTCAGCCAGGTCATCTCCACTGCGAACATGTCTGACATCCACTTTAAAGGTCTATAACCTCAAATACCATTTGTGTTTTCTTTTTTTCCTTTTCTTCCTCTTTTAACATTTGCACACTGCTGGGATCAGATACAGTGGAGCTGGGGGAATGGTGTAGTTTGGCTTCCTGGCTACCTGACATGTATGACAAGCCTTACAATAGCGTGCAACATCCCTCTTCAACTCCAGCCGAAAGTAATGCTGCAAAATGCGGTCATATGTCTTTTTTGACACCCAAATGACCAGCGAAGGAATTACAGTTGCACGCGCCAGATTCATAATTGTTGTCTGGAATAGAATAGGAACACAATCTGACAACACTCCAGTCATCTGCAACTGAGGGAATCAGTGGTATCCATTTACGCATTACCAAACCACCTCTTGCGATAAATCCAATTGACCTGGAGTTCACTTTATCGGCTCAGCCATTGACTGGTCACGAGTGGGAGACAAATGCTCAACCTCAGGGAAATGCTCTGCATTCACAGATTTATTCTTAACAGTTTCTGGAGAAAACTGTGAATTAACGCCAGGATCACAAATAAAACTGTCACTCAAATGGACTGCAGCCTTGTCCTGTTTACAGCGGACTGAGTAACAGGAAAGGCCGCAAAAACCTTTGGAAACCTTTCAGCTAGCTCATCAGGAGACCGCCTAATGGGGACTTCAACCCCCTAAATCAGGAAACCAGGATACACGCCCATATTCACCTCACCCAAACCGAGGTCAGACTCCACACAGATCCTGTGCAAAGGCACACCAACATCTGTTCCAAATCCAACACAGGAAGCATCAGAACCCAGTTCAGTCTTGCACTGAATTGCAAAACCCTTTCCAAAACAAAAAACTATGAGGCAGCCGTGTCCCTGAGCATTATCACCGGGACCTAATGACTCACCAGACAAGGAGGCAGAACCAACCATAACAAGTGGAGCAAAATCTGCCACGTCGCTGGACGTTGCAGAGAACTCATTCAAGGTTCCATCAAACTTTTTTTCAATTCCCAACACAGGACAGTTTAACACAATATGCCCCTTTTTCTTACAACAGAGCACATCACATTATCCCCTTCCCTCAACTCTTCCTTCTTAACCATTACCTCATGTTCTGATGGACCTGGACTTCTGACACACTCAGAGCCCATAACCTTGCCTCTAGCAAGTCACAAAATCCACCTTATGAGTCAAAACATTCTCATCCACTAAAACAGAGGCTTTAAGCACATCACAAAGTTTATGTTCATTCAAATATTTTGACACTCAGGGAGAAAATTCTTCAAGTCCTCTATCAACATCAAGTGTTTAAACTGCTAAAAATCCTCAACTTTGCTGGACACACACCAGAAATCAAAAAGATCCTCTTTATTCCAACCAAACTCAGAACTCTGACACCACTGTGTCTTCACCCTACGAGACCAAGAACCAGCTCATTTGCTCCAAGCAAATATTTATCCATGTCCTTCTCACTAAGAGGAGGAACCAAGCAAATGTTTTTACTCACATCAAAATCAGGGAATCCACTAGTAACTAGAGAATCAGTGCCAAGCTCTAATACACACATGTGGATCATAATTTGCTGCTCAAGCTTTTCAGTTAAAAATCATTGATGATGCAACTCCTCTTTCAAAATCAGATGCTCCAAAACAATCTGTAATTCTTTAAACCACCAAAACATCTAGAAATACAGAGGTCTCCAAAGCCAGGTAACACAAAACTCTTAGTTCTCAACTAGTTCTCAACTAAGACAAGACCCCCATTATATTACAATCCCTTAACCCAGCTCATACAAGCGAGATCAAAGATAATCAAGGCAAACCAAAATTGCAAGAGAAGAACATGTTCCTTTATTGAGTCGACAGAGAACTTTAAACCTAAAGCCTAAGACAAACTAGCTAAGGTGTACCTCCTCCTAAACTACCTAAATGATGGTGGGCCACTCAAAATGAACATAAGCTAGGGAGCCACCACTGTCCAGCCCACATAGGGTTAGTGTAGGGTACAGGGTGCTCTCCTCTACCCTAACAGAAGCAAACTAAAACCTAAAGAGACGAAATAAAGCAATGAAAACTGGACTACTGAACCCACCAGAAATACAAAGGAGGAAAACAAAAACACACGAGTCCTCACAATCACCACCAAGGTCTAAATGAAAAGAAGAGAGAGAGAACTGCTATCCCTTCCCCCACTTTATAGGTACCCCAAGTTGGTCACCCAGCTGGCTGTAGGTGAGAGGTGGGGTAAACTCTGGATGAAGTGCCAACGCATCACAGGGCCACATGAAACACAAACACACACAGTCACAAGCAGAGACAATTTGTAGTGATCAATTCACCGAAATTGCATCTTTCTGGAGGTGGGAGGAAGCCGGAGAACCTGGATAGAACCGACTCGACTCAAGGAGAACATAGACTTGAGGAGAACATACACACTGCACAGAACGGAAGCACACATGTTTGGTGTTTAGTCCATCTATTTTCATCATCTGATTTACCTCTAGCTATTGTTGAACTTTCATCAGTATTCGTTAGTGACTAGCAGAATATTTCAACAAGTGTTTCACTGACTTCAATGAAGTCTTGCCAAAAGGCTTCTCTTAAAATAGGAGTTGAGAGTTGATGATATGTTGAGGTTGATCTCGATCAAACTGTATGGCCAGACAGTTCCTGCAACCTTTGCGGTGTGGCGTTCTCTGACAGCCTTTCCGCTCTCAGCTCTAAAAAGAGGCTTCTTCCTGTTTTGTCCTGGAAAAAAATTTAATTTTGTTCCGTACAGTGTTTATTGATAAATACAGATCACTCTACTGTTTACGGTATTATTATGGTAACAAGGATAAATAACTGTGTGGGTCTATAGATAAAGACAGTTGCTGTTGGTATGATTGTTAATGATTGATGGAAGTTGTGGTCTGGGGACATGAAGGAACATGAGATCACAAAAAGCTTTATTGTTGTCAATTGCTGTCATCTCAAACTACAGTAACTCAGTACAGTCACTAATCGTTACATATGAACATTGACAATTCCTGTATGTAATGCGTTAGGTGTTGTCTTTTTGAAAAACCAAAAGAAAACAATCTCTGCATTTTGTCTCCATGGAGGGTTTTAGTGTCTTTCAGGATGTTATTTGGGTCCCAATGGGTCACACTTTGGAATAGAGGAACTTTTTGATAATTCTAAAACGTTATGTTATAAGGATCCTTTTTTACGTGCTCACTCCACCAGGAATGATTAATTTGTTTCTTATGACTTCTACTTCAGAGTCGGCACATCACCTTGTAATGTTCAGGGATTGGTTTAAATCTTGAGCGAAACCTCCGTTTTTTATATCCCTTATGAAAGTAGTCTGTAAACGTGGAATGAGACTCATTTCTCACATTCCACCATCTCACAGACATTTTACACCACTTCAGTGTTTCTGAGGTGTGGCATAAATGTGATTGAAAAATGGTTGTTGAGTCTCTGAGTCTTTGGTTTCTTGAATCGATACTAAAATGCTGGTAGCCGAACATATATCGGCTCAACAGCCATATATTTAACATAAATAAACTAATTCTGATTGTCGACCTCCTATTCAATCATAATATTGATGTTGGGCTAGACACTGACCAAAGTAAATATCCTGATCTCAGGATTGTAATTACATCTAGGCTAACAGTTACACCTGAAAGAGTCTATCAAGGCACATTCAATGGCAACACAACAAGAGTGCATGACAGTCTCCTCTGGGGGAAGTTTCAGGTGTATTCAGCAGGGTCATGTCCGGGATTATCTTTCCCAGCTACAGTACCTTCCTGTACTGTCTGCATTGCGCTGTTGATGCAGATGAAGAGCATGATGCTGCTGCATGGCCAATAAGTGTTACACTACATTTTCATTTCATGCTGAGCTATTTTAGGTCCACTTATGTTTAATTTCACACACTTTAACGTTGCACATCTGTCTCATACTGTCATGCTGTGTTATTGTTTTTGGTTTATGTAGCCTCACATTATTAATTTGAAGGCATGTCTTCATTTTCCCACTGTGTTTTCCTTTTGACTCACCGTCATAATAATATAAGGTTGATGCAGACTAATGAGCTTATGTGGAAACAGCTCAAGTCTAGAAAACACCCACATGTTTGTTGTTGAGCTCAAACAGGTTTGGATCTCTCTCTCTCTCTCTCTCTCTCTCTCTCTCTCTCTCTCTCTCTCTCTCTCTCTCTCTCTCTCTCTCTCTCTCTCTCTCTCTCTCTCTCTCTCTCTCTCTCTCTCTCTCTCTCTCGCTCTCTCTCTCTCACACACACACACACACACACACACACACACACACACACACAGACACACACACACACACACACACACACACACACACACACACACACACACACACACACAACCCAGCTAGAAGTACTTTTATTGTTTTGTTATTTTAAGTCAGTGATTTAGGGCTGAAGATGATGTCATCCTCATCATCGTGGTTAGTAAATTGTTCCTCTGTTCGTGCTCATGCTGTTAGTCATGGTGGGGACAGAGGTTATGGTGCTGCAATATATTAGACATGAGTTGTGCAGTGAATTGCTTTCAGTCTTTCAGTCTTCTCTCCTTCCTCCAGCTGTCCCTTACTCTCTTTCTTCTTTAATGAGCTGTTTGCTGGATTGATCCAAGCCCAGATCTGGACCAGCGAATTGCTTTAATTTGTTTCCAATGGCTTTTTGGAAGAAATCATTTGGCAAAGAACATTTATTCCTGTGTCTTTTAGCTTCAAGATATCAAAATCATATGTTTCTGAAATAATGACATGTTAGGAAGAAATACAAGATCACCCCTGCAATTTGTATTTGCAGTAACTATGTATATACTGCAAAAAGGAGTTCCAATGATAGACACATATTTGACTTTTGTTTCTTGTGTGATGCTGTTGTCATAGATTTACATTGATGATTTATTTACCTGATGATGATTTATTTTGTTATCTTTCTGAACAGTACGTCCAAGTGTTTTACAGTCGTCAGCCTTCTTCATCAGGAAAGACTTCATTGACCAGAGCGCATACTAGCACAGATTAGAAGTGAGCTGTTGAATTCAGTCTGAGTAGTTTTATACGTTTGAGCTTAAATAAATAAAACACTGTCCGTCCAATGAGTTACAGACCTGAAATAGTCCCATTGTTAGCAGACACGGGCCAAACCACTAGAACTATTTGGGGAGGTTTTTATGGTGCAAATGTAAACAGTTCAGCTTTCTAAATGTAGCCCACAAGCATCAACAAGTATTTCTAAATCATGCAAAGTGTAAACATATTTATAATCATGTTAGAGCATCGCTGTAAATAAACATGTCAAATGAATTTGAGTTTCATGTCAACAGATTTGTTGAAGTTGTCCACTAATTTATTTGTCAGCTATTATCAGTAACGAGGCACAACAAGACTGTCAAACTTTGAATTTGACTAATGTAGTGTTTTTGAGTTTTTTGTTTTAGTTTTATAATAAATGAAAAATACAAAAGAAAGTTTTATGGAGTTGTTTATCTGCTGTAATCTGAGGCATGGCTGGCTAACCCTCTTACAGCACTACTGTAGATAAATGAAACTTGCAAGGATGGAGTACATTATGAGCTTCATAGAATTACAGGTTACAGGTTTCTTTATGTAGTTTACAGCAGGCTAATATTTTAACAGTGTTAATAGTGTGTTTTAAATCACAGCAGACCTGATAAATAGATCAATTGAGCTGTAGGATGTAACAGTTTGTTATTGGATCTCAAGTTCTGTCCCTGCTCCTCTGTCAGGAAGTCCACCACATCTTCAAAACTATCCTGACAAACTCCTCAATCAGGGAACATGTCTTGCATACAAAAGTTATATTCTTCACTGCTATGCTGGAACAAGTTTAGTTATGTTTGAGTTTGATGCTGCTGTGAAACAGCTGATCGTATGAGCATCGTCCGTCCCGCTGATCCGCTCTAGGACCAGTCGGTAGGCGCTGGCCTTGAGTGTAAACTGGTGCACGTAGCAGCTTAGCATTTTTCCCAGTACTCAGTGAACCTACGCTATAATATAATGTTCCATTTATTAAACACTTTTCATTTACATACAGTCGAACTGCACAACCATATTTCTCCTTCTATATGTACAAAAAGTTTTAACTTATCAGACTATGTTGCCTTCGTGGACGATGTTTTGTTCTCTGATAAACTTAAACCCTCAGTTTTTTTAGCACACATTTCAGACTGTCACAGGTTTTAAGTTTCACAATAAGTCAGTTGCAAACAGTAACTCATGGATCAAGGAGTTTGTTAGCTAGATAGAGCTACTAAAACCTGATAGTTAGTGGAGCCAACAAAACCAAAATACCTGATGGGGCATGGGGAATCTGTTGTGTTGTGATATTATGAATGCCTCAGGTTGAGGTCCAGACAACAATCAAACGTTGATTTCTTTGACCATGTGTGAATCTCTGTTCTGCTGCTTCATGTGACGTTTCTTTGCTGTCAACAGTGTTAAATTCTCTCTTTCTGTTTTTCCAGGTCAGCCTACCAAATGACTCCAGCTGTGTTGAAGAGATTTTGCGGGTATGCTGCTTTGTTTTACACACACACGGACACACACGCACACACACGGTTGCACTGATTGTCAGCTGTTTTCTGTTTGCTCACAAAGACTTTAGTCTCTCTCAAGAGTCTGGATTTGAGGAAGAAAGGGAAGGAGGAGGAGGATGTAGAGCAAGGCAGAGAAAGAAAGTCAGTTGGCTCTGATCAATGATTATACAAGTTTTTGTTTTTACAGAATGACTTCATGCAGAAATCTTTTCCAAGAATTTCCCGTCTTCCTTTTCTTTCTTTCATATCTCTCTCTACTCTTTTTCTTTCTGCACGTCATCAAAATGAAATCCAACAACATTTTTATTCCAAAGTTTTCCCTCTTGCTGTCCATTCCTTGCCTGTATTTTTATTTCGTAGCTATGTTCTTTCTAGTTTCCCCACAAATCTTCCCTCCAGTCAGATGATTTGTAGCTGCAGAGACGGAGACTTTCTCCTCTTGCCTCTCCCAGTCATCTCTCCCTTCCCTCCCTCTGTCTCCATGTCTATATCCTCTCCCTTCATTGTCAGTCAGTCACTGTGTTAGCGCTCTGTTTCCCTCCCTGTCTCTTCCTCTCTTCATTCCACTCAGCCTTCTGTCATTCACTTCACTCTCCCGTTCATAAATCAATATGCTGGCCAACAGGCTGTGTGACAGATAGTGTGCTGCGAGCTGCAAGAAGAGCCTTTGTCAATAATATCAGTGCACTATTGAATTCGGTCTGTACTGTTTAGCGTGTCAGATGGAAAGATCAGGGAGTTCAAAAGGTGAGGTGAGGTGTATCAGAGGGTTGTGTCACAACACAAACGGAAAAAATTAAAAATCCACAGATCTGACTCTCAGCTGCTTTCACAGGAGAGGCTTCTAGTCCCCATGAAAGCCATCAACCAGTAACCAGAGCGATGTGTGGGGAAATCAGTTTAGTGTCTGTAGTGACATTTTTAGATGAATTCTTTCATGTAAGCAGAATTTTTGATGATTAGGACGTGATTAACAGATATAGAAACAGAAGTGTTATATATATTTTTTGCTGTTAACATTTTTTTTATATTTATTGTGACTTATCTTGCCCCTTTTGTGTAATCTGTTTTTTATTCAGACTGTTATCTACACACAGCCAATAGACCAATCAGAAGAATACAAATTCTGAATTCTGATAAACAACAAGAGGTGTTGTTTGTTTGTCAGTGTTGTTTTGCTGTAGGGCAGCGCTTCTGAAATGGTGGGGCGTACCCCCCCGGGGGACACGGTGCGATGTCAAGGGGGGGTGAGTCAGGGGGGAACATGCTTTTTTTTTGCCGTTCTAAAATGAAGTGTAATTGCACATCCACTCCAGTAGTTAGCAGTGACACTCTCATTGTCAGGTGTGTGCAGGGAGTAGTAGCTCTGTGGTGTGGGGTTAGAAAGACAGAAAGATAATGAGACAAAAGCCTAATACATTAATACGCCACTTGAAGACATTATACCCCAATCACGCTGATAAACAGCTGGAGTTTTTAATTTCAGGCCAATTGATGAACTTAAAATATTTTCTGCTATAGATTAAAAACATAATGTTAATATAATTATTCTCTGGTTATAAATTGAACTGTATATCCTTTTTCCTTTTTTGTTTTCTTTAATGTTAATAAGGATACAACGTTATGCAGAGATGTACTTATAACAATGTTATTGGCAAGTTATATTATTAAAAGTCACAGCGGAGAGTGGGGGGATGCAAATTCTTTTCTTCTTGCTGGGGGGCGTAACAGAAAATAGTTGAGAAGCACTGCTGTAGGGGAACCTTAGCTTAGAGAGTCATTTAATGTAAAGATTCCACCCCGATGGAGGTCTGAGCTCTGTGGAGCTGCTAGTTGTGCCTGTTTCTTTGTAATAACAAGCATACTTTGTGCATTTTCTGTGTTCTTTTTTCACACCAAGAATAAATGGATTTACCAGAAGTGACAGCAAAAAGACAAAAATAAAGTCATTAACAAATGAAAAGCATCACTGAGTATAAATAAAGACTGCAACAGATAACAGACGTTAATGCACAGTGACGTGTGGGTCTGTGTTCACATGTGTGTGTGATTGGGTCACAGACATAATTGCAGTGATTACGTCTGTGACATTTCCTGACACACACAAACTTATTCATGTGTGTGTCATGATATACAGATACAGACACCATCAGGAATACCATCCAGAGGAGCTCACGACGGGCATGATGATGTAAGAGTTGCCTAGCAACTTACCATATGTCGTCAAATTAAATATGTTACAGCTGAAGAGAGGTGAAAACCACACATGGACTACACACAAGAATCTCCAGTAATTACGCACCCTTTTACCGACACACGCACAGGAACATGAGTCATCTGATGAATGTGAGTCATCTCATCCAGAGCAGGTGAAGAGATGCATGTTGGAAACCGTGATGTCAGTGACCTTTCACTGCTTTGACATGTTGACCTGCTGCTTTATGGCAGTGACATGAGGGGAAATGTGGACGTTTGGGTCATCAGGTTTAGAATTCACTAAGAATCTATTAGTTTAGTATCTCTGGTAGAATAGAATGTGTCAATTATAGATCAATCTCCATTATTTACCTTAATACGATGGTGTGATTATTTATATTTATGACAGAGATGTACAGACTGGTACTGATTGATTATTAAAAACAACCCTGTGTCTGTTTAAAACTGCACATTTGATGGGTTGCGTTATTGTTATCGTTCTTCTTCTTTTCCTTTCAGCTTTTCCCTTCAGGAGTCGCCACAGTGAATCAGTGTCCTCCATCTAACCCTGTCTTTGAATCCTCTTCTCTCACACCAACTACCTTCATGTCCTCTTTCACTACATACATAATCCTCCTCTTTGGTCTTCCTCCTCTGGTCTTTCTCTTCCTCGATTATTATTATCATTATTATTATTGTTATTATTATTAGTAGTAGTAGTAGTAGTATTATTATTATTATTGTTGTTGTTGTTATAATAATAATAATAATAATTATTATTATTATTATTATACAAACTCATCTGTCAGAAAGACTTTTAAATGAATTATTTAATGTTTATTTATTATAACTTTATTGTTTTTTTGGAAATGATTTTGTTGTTAATGAGGATTACAACTAAGAGATAAACATATTGCTGACAGCATGCTAGTGCCAGTCAGCCAGTCTGTTAAACCTGAACTGCAGCAGAATGCATTTATTATTGTTTTCCAATAAAATGTGTCTGAATGAATTCTGTCCTCTCAACACTAACCTTCTCTGTAGGACAGTTTTTACTCGATGATAGATAGACAGACAGACAGATAGTTGGATCAATCGATCGATAGATGGGTAGGTAACAGATTCTGCTGCTGCGTCACACCGACATGTTTCTTCTGAACCAGCTGCAGCTCCCTGAGACACTGCTGTTTAACTGTAAGCAGCACAGTGGAGTCAGCTGTTACTTTTGTAATTCAGCAACTGCACTCGGTTCAATCACAGCGCACTGATCCCATCACCTCACGGTTGTCCTCACAGTCTGAATCTCCCACCAATCCTGTCTTTGATCATGGTCACGTGAATGTCACCTTGATTTTAATTCTGACACCTTCATCAGACACGTCCTGTGAACTGTTTCTTTGCTCAAATTTGAAATTCAGAAGATATTTTCTAGATTAAATGACTGTGAGTTGCATGTTACACTGATTCAGGAAGCCCATTTTATAAAAAACCAAATGATTTATATAATTGTTGAATAATGTGTGTGTTTGTTTATTTAGGAGATGACACACTCCTGGCCTCCTCCTCTCACAGCTATACACACTCCTGGAAAGGCTGAACAGACCAAGTTCCCAATCCCAAACAAGGTCAGTGTGACGTCTCCCCCATCTATAGTAATAAACATCTTGATGCTTTCGTTTGGGTTTAGAAGCAAAGATGACATCTACACATTTCTTAAATGTTTTTATCACGTCTGCTTCCTCCTTTGTTTGTTCATGAGTCACTGATTTGTGGGGAGAGATGGAACGCTGTGAGGAACCTTCACTGAGGCCGTCTCTGAGAGCCTTCAGTCTGCTAATTAGATCTGATTCATAAATTCACTTCTGTGGTGATCGCTGAGATTGATTGAATTACTGTTGTTTCATCCTGTGCAGTGTTACAAGTGACAGCCAATGGAATTAAAATGTTAATTTAGCCTCTTTAATTATCTTCATGTGAGAAAGTGGACATGAAGAGAGGCACTCGCTGCATGAGTCTGAGCCGCTGCTGTTCATATTTTTACAGTAATAATATTAGAGATAGCACCGTTTGTAAATGTTATTGAAGTATAATTAATCTGGTGACGTCTAATAAATCTTTTGCTTTGTAGTTAGTTAAACACCATTAATGGGAAAACACTTTTGGGCCGTCAGTTTTAGAACTCAGAAAGGATTTATTAGTTTAGTACCTCTGGTGGAACAGAATGTGTCAATTATAAATCAATCTCTACTATTTACATTTAATACAATATTATTTATATTTACGACGACATACAGACTGGTGCTGATGGATTATTAGATGGAACCTTGTTTCTGTTTAAAACTACACATTTGATGGGTTATGTTATTATTATTCAAACTCATCTATCAGAAGTAGTTTTAAATGGATTATTTATTAACATTATTGTTTTTTGAACATTTTATTGTTAAAGAGGATTAAAAGCAAGAGTTAAACATATTGCTGACAGCATGCTAGTGCCAGTCAGCCAGCCTATTAAATCTGAACCGCAGAAGAACACGATTATTATTTTTATTCAAATAAAATATTTTTTATGAATTATGCAATCACAACACCTTCATTGTAGAGCAGTTTGTACAGATAGATAGATAGATAGATAGATAGATAGATAGATAGATAGATAGATAGATAGATAGATAGATAGATAGATAGATAGATAGATAGATAGATAGATAGATAGATAGATAGATAGATAGATAGATAGATAGATAGATAGATAGATAGATAGACAGATAGACAGATAGATAGAGACATGACAACAATGATCAATAAATAATGAGAGTCTTCAAAAAAGTAGGAACTCAGAAGACGGATGTTGGAAGAAATTTCTTCACCACCCATTAAAATGGTTTTTGAAGCTGCGTAATGTAAATAATGTGAATATTCATCACGTTACAGCCAATATAAATGTTATATTGAACATTCATCTCAGAAAATGGCAGTAATATTCTGCATGTAACAGCAGGTGTGCTTTTTTGCTGCTGCAGAATGCTTTTATGAATCACTTTAAAATGCAAAACACCACACTGGTGTTGATGTGAGGAGAAACAGCAGTGTAAACACAGAGGCACTGACTCTAACCCAATAGTTAATGAATTAGGAAAGACTGTTGTGGCACTTTCAGCCCCCAGCGTCACACTAATCCTGCCAGAGAGTTTTAAGAATGATGTGGAGCATCGACTCGGGGAGATGAGAGGATCTGAATTCAGTTTAATTTCATTTCTATGCTACTGTGAAATCAATAATGGCATCTGTTGGTTTATTCATTGAACACACCGCCTTCTGCCTCTCTCTCCCTCTCTCTCTAGGAGTCACAGCAATTGACCTCGGGCTACAACACCCAGAGTAAGTTTCCCAGCATCAACGCTCACCTTCTAGCTCTATGCTAATCAACACCAGTGAGGCCATCAAGGCAATACCACCCAGAAGGAATGTGAGAAAAGCAGCTGATGTTCACTTGGATTTATAGCCACAGGAGCATGATTGTCTGCTTTTATCTCTCTGTTCTTCGAACCACTAATCCAAGTCGATCGTTCACACGTGCTGTGTTTGATTGTCTGCTCTTTATTATTAATAGCATCAGTGATGTTTACACATATCCACTGTGGATTAAAACACTAGTGTGATTTACTGCTACTCACAGACAGTTAAACATTTGAGTGGTGAGTGGAGGACAGACTGTTAATCATGTTCTTGTGTTTGGACTGTTGCATCTACTGTCACGTTTTACACTGACATACTGATAAACTGGGTATCCCAGTGGCCTCAATGTTTTATATTGAACATTCAATCATAAAACACTTAACTGGAAGACTAATCTGATGAGAAGGTGTTTGTGATAGCTATCGATTTTCTGTACTTGCCATAAACCCAATTTATCTGAATATCCTTTATAATTATCCATGAACATATTTTTTCAGATTTTACATTTTGAAGTCCAGATTTACAGAAAAGAAAACTCTGTACCACATTTACAAAACTGTTAACAGGTTTAATGTGTTATCATTCACAATCAGAAGCAAAAACGGCTCAACCCCATCATTATATTAGGTTTGCAAAAAGATCTAATATTAATCAACCGTTTGCATTTTTAAAAAAATCAAACAGAAGTTTAATAGCTCAAAGTGACAAATCATAATTTAATTTTAATTTAGTATACTTTAGTAATTCCCGAAGGGAAATCCCCAAGCGGGAATTGAACTGTCGATCTTTGGAACATTGGACGACCTGTTCTACCGCTTTACCACTGAGCCACTGTAGCCCCCAAAATCTAAACTTCTTTCTGCATTCCACACAAAATAATATTTTCAATGACTACTGTTGTTGTGAAATTAGGAATATAGCAGCTCTCCAGAGACACTCTGCAACCATCATCGACTGACTTTAGATTCTGGCTGACTTTCATCACTGCTGACCCAAAGCACTAGAAGAGTCCAGTCCAGCAGCTCAAAACCAGACGAGACAAACACGTTTAGGGATGCTCAGACCAAACTGTATCTTTTGGAGCCAATGGATGAGCTCTCTGTCTGGAGGAGGAAGACATCTTGCCTACGGTGATCCGTGGCTGTGGTTCTTCTTTGACATGGGCATCCAGGCTTTCCTAAGTATTTGGGGTGTGATAAATAAATAAATGATCCGGCAAAAGTGTAGAATATTTTATTTGCTTGAAAAATCAACACAACCACCAAGTACTGATGAAATAAACTAATATACAAGAAAGAACAGCTGGCCACATTTACCCCTCTCCCTGTCAGTCATCACACACTGTGTGACGGATGTCAGAAAAATACAGTGTACACTTATGAACAGATTAGACCGAAATATATTTATGTTTCTCTCTAAAGGAAACCAGCAAAGAACCAAGCTTTTAATCCCTTCTGGAAAATAAATCATCACCTCACATTGTTGACAGGCAGTGAATAACACACACACACAGACACACACACACACACACGGACTAATTTAATAACACAAGAACAGATTGTCATGTTTTCCAGTGTGGAAATACTAATACAGTGATTTGAGTCTGGCTGATTGTCAAGCGGTAATCACTTTCAGCTCAACACACATGCACCTCGAGACTAGGATGTCTTCTTCTGTTGTGTTGCAGAAAGATGCACAGTATCAGCTAACAAACCCGCTGCAAAAACACCGATGGCACCACAGAAGTCGTGAGTATCTCTTTCTGATACACACATACACACACACAGACACACACACACACACACACACACACACACACACACAGAACTTCTGACCTGCTGCTACATTTGCCTCAAGGTAAAATTAAGCATGACTCTTCGAAGAAATTCACCGCTGGTAGGAGGAAAAAAGATTGTGTGGATCAGAGCGAGAAAGTGCAGCTACATTAATTTAATGTGAGCCAGGAGCATATTGCAACATCTCTGGCTGAAGCCCACTCCACTTCTCTCAGAGCTGTGCAGCAGGAGTCACGGCAGGATGAGATTGGAAAGTCCACCTCATAGCCCGGATTCTTCCTGCATTTGCTTAGGATCTGCTTAATGATTCAGAAACGGATGGCTCACCTAATGTCTCCCATGGAACATGATGTTTCATCCATTGTGTGTAAAAGTCCTACTTTAACATGTGTGAAGCTGCTCCTGCCTTCTGAATCAGTGTAACATTAGCAGCTCTATGAGGAGGTTTCAAATGGAATAAGATATGACATTATTTTCTTCCACAACAATGCAGCACTTCCTTCCATGTCACCACATGACATGGAAGTCTGTAGTCTATCATAGCTGTTGGAGACGAATCAGTGCTGGCCTGATCTGTAATACATAAGCATGAAAATGGACCTGTCCATTAAAAGGTTACAGCAAGCTATGCAATTATAAGATGGTACAACATCTGATTGTCTCTCTAATTTCTGGTGAAACTAATTATTTTGTTATCTTGAGTCATATTTTTACCCAATCGTGATTGTTTAATTATCAGTCAGTTGCATTTTTAGTCATTTGTCATTTGGAGCAGCCACAGCTTATTCTAATAACGTTTGCATGTGTGTGTAGCAGGACCCAAACAGCCAAGACACAACAGGTAGCGGTAGCAGAGCATATAGATAGATATCATCATTTAGGGAACCTGGTTTCACAGCAAGTGATGACATTTGAAATGATGAGAGCCAAATCATAACATCAGCTAACTGGTTAAAGCGGATGGAATCTGTTTGCAATATTTATTGGTTTTGGTCATAGCAGGAAACAGATGAAGCAGTAGTTAACTGATTGACATCTTTTTTTTTTGTCATACCATCTTTCAAAAAGTGCCACCATCATATTGAAAGTATACATGCCATTGCAAAAATGGGAAGTTATCTGGTGTACCAACAGTAGGGTCGGTAGGTCTCCACCCATTATACATATATATATATATATATATATATATATATATATATATATATATATATATATATATATATATATATATATATATATATATATATATATATATATATATATATATATATATATAAAAATGTCCCTCTCACCCTTGTGGGGTGGTATCTGTGTGTCATCCTCAAGCTCGGGTCCTCTACCAGAGGCCTGGGAGTCTGAGGGTTCTGCGCAGTATTTTAGCTGTTCCTAGGACTGCGCTCTTCTGGACTGAGGCTTCAGATGTTGTTCCAGGAATCTGCTGGAGCCACTCTTCCAGTTTGGGGGTCACTGCCCCAAGTGCTCCTACTACCACGGGGACCACATTAACCTTAACCTTCCACATCTGTTCCAGCTGTTCTTTCAACCCTTGATATTTCTCAATCTTTTCGTGTTCCTTCTTCCTGATGTTGGCGTCAGCTGGAATCGCCACATCTATCACCACTGCTCTCTTCTGCTCTTTGTCCATCACCACTATGTCCGGTTTGTTAGCCAGTAGCTGTTTGTCGGTCTGGAAGCTGAAGTCCCACAGGATCTTAGCCTTGCCGTTCTCAACCACCTTCGGTGGTATGTCCCATTGGGATTTGGGTACTTCTAGTCCATACCGGGTACAGATGTTCCTGTACACTATCACAGCTACTTGGTTGTGCCTTTCCATGTATGCTGAGCTGGCGAGCATCTTACACCCTGCTACCACATGCTGGACTGACTCTGGGGCTTCTTTACATAGCCTGCACCTTGGGTCAGATCTACTGTGGTAGATATTGGCCTCTATTGCCCTTGTACTTAGGGCCTGTTCTTGTGCTGCCATGATCAGTGCCTCTGTGCTGTCTGTCAGTCCAGCTTTATTCAGCCATTGGTAGGTCTTCTTGATATCAGCCACTTCCTCTATCTGACGGTGGTACATGCCGTGTAGGGGCTTGTCCCTCCATGTTGTCTCCTCCTCCTCCTCTTCCTCCTCAGGTTTCTGCTGTCTAAGGCATTCACTGAGCAGTTCATCTGTTGGGGCCATCTTCCTGATGTACTCTTGGATTTTTGATGTCTCATCCTGGACAGTGGCCCTGATGCTCACTAGTCCTCGGCCTCCCTCTTTCCGCTTAGTGTACAGCCTCAGGATGCTGGACTTGGGGTGAAACCCTCCATGCATGGTGAGGAGCTTTCTAGTCTTGATATCTGTGGCTTCTATCTCCTCCTTTGGCCAGCTTATGATCCCAGCGGGGTATCTGATGACCGGCAGTGCATACATGTTAATGGCTCGGACCTTGTTCTTGCCATTCAGCTGACTTCTCAGGACTTGCCTTACTCTCTGGAGGTATTTGGCTGTGGATGACTTCCTTGCGGCCTCCTCATGGTTGCCATTAGCCTGTGGGATTCCAAGGTATTTGTAGCTGTCCTTGATGTCTTCTATCCTGCCCCCTGGTAGGTTGACCCCTTCAGTTCTGATCATCTTGCCTCTTCTTGATACCATCCGGCCACATTTGTCTAATCCGAATGACATCCCTATGTCGTCGCTGTAGATCCTGGTGGTGTGGATCAGTGAGTCAATTTCTCGCTCATTCCTGGCATACAGCTTGATGTCATCCATGTAGAGGAGATGGCTGATTGTTGTCCCGCTTCGGAATTGGTATCCGTAGCCACTCTTTGTGATGATGTGACTGAGGGGGTTCAGGCCTATGCAGAACAGCAGTGGTGATAGTGCATCCCCTTGGTATATGCCCCACTTGATGTTAACTTGGGCAATTGGCTTGGAGTTAGTCTCCAGGGTTGTCTTCCACTTCCCCATTGAGTTCTTGATGAAGGCTCTTAGTGTCCTGTTGATCTTATACAGTTCCAGACATTCCAGTATCCACGTGTGTGGCATTGAGTCGTAGGCTTTCTGGTAGTCAATCCAGGCGGTGCACAAGTTGGTCTGCCTATTCTTACAGTCTCTGTGTACTGCTCTGTCCACCAGTAGCTGGTGCTTGGCTCCCCTGGTGTTACTACCAATTCCTTTCTGTGTCCCACTCATGTATTGATCCATGTGCCTACTCATCTTAGCCGCCATGATGCCTGACAGGAGCTTCCATGTTGTACTGAGACAGGTTATTGGCCGGTAGTTGGATGGGGTAGATTCCTTCTGTGGGTCTTTCATGATCAGGACTGTCCTGCCTTCAGTCAACCATTCTGGGTGCGTCCCATCCCTTAGCAGCTGGTTCATCTGTGCTGCTAGACGATCGCGGAGTGCTGTCAGCTTCTTGAGCCAGTATGTATGGATCATATCGGGGCCCGGTGCTGACCAACTCTTCATCTTTGACACTCTTTCTTGGATGTCTGCCATTGAGATGGTTACTGGTTCTTGTTCTGGGAGGCAGCTGTGGTCAGTCCTTAGGTCCACTAGCCACTGGGCATCGGTGTTGTGTGATGCTACTCTTTCCCATATGCCCTTCCAGTATTTCTCTACCTCAGCTCTTGGTGGGTCTGGCCGGATGCTATTTCCCTGCCACTGAGAGTACACCTTTGCTGGTTGAGTGGAGAAGGTCTTGTTTATTCTCCTGGCCTCAATCTCCTTGGTGTATCGCTTCAGTCGGGTAGCCAGAGCTGTTAGTCTCTGTTTGGCAGTTTCGAGTGCTTCAGGTATGGAGAGCTTGCTGTATTTCCTGGGTGCCCCTTTATTCACCATGTTCCCCTTCTGTAGCTTGGCTAGCTGGCTGACTTCTCTCCGTGTCGCCTTTATCTTGGCCTCTAACCGTCTCTTCCATGGAGGGTATTGTTTGTTATGCCCTGTGTTGATCTTGTATCCCAGCATCTCGAGGATTACTGTTGCTGTACTGTGGATCAGCTTGTTGGTCTCAGTTATGTTCCCTGTGGGGATGGTTCTTATTGCAGCATTCACATCTTCTAGCAGATCTTCTGAAGGTACTTGACAACTTAGCTTCGGTATTTGACGGAGGCTCCAGGTTTCCATTATATATATATATATATATATATATATATATATATATATATATATATATATATATATATATATATATATATATATATATATATATATATATATATAGTGAATGTTTCACATTAAGCTCTGGCGTTATTATGTAGATCTGATGGATTCTGTCAAGTGCTAAATTATTTATACATGTGATTAAATATATTTTAACAAAGGGAGACAAATATGGCAAACTTGGGGTCAGAAAGGAGAATCTGAAAGTGAGAGGCCTAATGCCACACGAGAGAATGTAGAAATTTAACAAGTTTAAAATGCATCAAATCGTTTGTTAGTTGAAAGAGAATGAGCTGGTTGGATTTATGTCCTACTGTAGGTCAGCATTTAAAGTCTCATTCCATCCTCTAAGTAGTTAATTATATCTCCATTAGGAGGACGTTTGTTGGAGCGCTGGAGCTTTATGTTACTTAGTGCACTATTTTCCTTGCAAAGCCAATAAGTCTGTTTTTCCTTTTATTGCTATTGTTTGGCCTGAGATGTAATTTCTTCTTCTTTTTCTTCTTCTTGTATTAAACTATAAAATGCTGCTTTGTTTATTGGGTTACAATAAATGTTTAACAATGGCTAGTTTACTGCAGCCATCAGGCTATTATTTGTTTTTACTGCAAGACTCCACAGCGTAGAATGTTTGGGGTAATGAATAGGTCTTACTACTCTTATTTAAGAGTAATTGCATTGTTGAGGCTAATTCTTCGCCAAATGTTTACTGTGTTTACTATGTCCAGCCACTCATCCAGCAATAATCCCCTCCAAATAGGCTCTGGACCTCAATGGTCCACTAGGAACAAAAGAAGAGTTTTTAATTTGTTTCTTTCAGTTAAGAACAGAATAGAGTGCAAAAGTGAAGAAGATACTTCAAACCAAATTTCATGCTTTCTTATTAAGTGGGTTGATTTGGTGATCTGTGGACCTCTTGGATTTATTTAGTTCTGTATTTGTAGTGCTGGACTTCCTCACAGCATCAGAACACGTGGTGAATGTAGAGGACTTCAGTGATCACAGTGTACAGAATACCATAACAAACATGATGCTATATCTGCAACAAGTAGAAAATCAGTTTAATTAGCAGCCAAACTGTCATTGTGAATTTAATATACCCAAATTATACAGTTTGGACTGTGCATGGATTTATTATTAAATTATTTTGGACATCAATGTGATGTAACTCTTGTTTGAAATGTCCTCATTACGAACACATTCATTTTCAATGCGTGAGAAGATAAGCCACAATATGAATGGTTTCATCTAGAAGCTCAAACTGAAAGCGAACATCTGATCTTCACACTTAGCTTTAAACACATCAATCCAATATTTGTGTTTTTGGCAGCACAAAAGCTGCACAGATCCTTTCACAGCTGTTTTGATCGATTTTTTTAAGACAATCCCACACAGCGAGGATGCAAACACGTGCGCCAAGTGCTTCAGAGAAAAAGTCTGGAGGCATGAATGGAAAACGACAGACCTCAGAAAGACCAAGTCTGTGTTACCGTATATGTTCTAAGGTACATGAGCCACGGCGGGGAAGATATATCTTGACAATGTGGCTTTAGATGAACTGCAGAATGTAGAGGAGACATGGTGCTTCAGTTTGGGACAAAGGATTGTCATTGGCCAGAGTGGTTCTTTAGGTCTTTTTGTTGTTATTGAAGGTTGAATCTGAAGTAACTGGACTTCTAGTTATTCTTCGAAGATATTTTCCTTCTACAGAGTCCAGCTCTTCAGATTCACCCTTCAAGGATTATCATGACCTTCCAGCCACAGAAATTTCAGTCAAAGCTAATTTTTTTGTCTCGTCTTCAGCCGCTTCTCTGAATCGGGGTCATGAGTTTACACTGGAGCCCATCCCATCGGACGAGAGGCAGGGTACACCCTAGACAAGTCGCCAGTCCATCAAAGAGCCACATATAGACGAGCACCCATTCATTCTCACATTCACACCTACAGTCAACATAGAGGGGCCAAGCCACACATGTCACATGATGTTAGTGATGGGAAGGAAGCTGGAGAAACCAGAGAGAACATCTGTACAGAAAGGTGAACTTGAACCAAGGACCTTCTTGCAGCGAGGCAACAGCACTACCCACCGCTCCACCGTGCTGCCTGGCTAATTTTTTAAATCTCGTAATTGGTTTCTTCAGATTGCTTACTGTCACATTTGTAGGCCCTGTTGAACACACTCATCCTCACTCCGAGGGTTCTTTTCAGTAGCGGGGGCATCTGTTTCCAGTTAGAAGTGAAATGATCCGGTAATGAAGAACTGATAAAATTTGGTGCAACAGAACACAGGTTTTGTTTTGGTCCTACTGTATTTTTTGACTTTTTTTTGACTCATTTTACACTTGCAGTAGCCCAGAGATGAATTATGATGTTAGAATATATTAGAAATGAGAGGATAACAAGAAGACTATGAGCAGATCTAATGAACTTAGTCTGGACTGGGGTGAATAATGAAGGCACAGACAGAGTTTTTCTCATCAGCTCGAGACAGATTTCTGTGTTTTTGTTTTGCAGCCTGATGCACATCTGAAATTCTGCATTGAACAATTAGCTATTAGCTGAGCATAGATTTAGCTTTGGAAAATATTAACATCCTCTCAGACAAACTTCCTCTTCTAATGGAGCTCTACACGTGCTTTGCTTTAAAAATAAAAACACTCCATTTTATGAAAGCAATTAAGAGCCTCGTAGAAATTTGATGTCGTGCTTGGCAAGTCATGGACGCTTTAGTCCATAACTCATTTATGTCTGGCTGCGTCTGTCTTCACAGACTCTTCCCGTCTTTCATTTTATTTTTTTTCCCGTCTATGGCCCCTCCCCACATGCACTTCTCCATCATTATCATCTCCATCTCACTCTCTATCTTGCTCTCTCCATCTGTCCCTTCTTATGAAATAAAACATGAATCCATTATTCATCCATTCAAACATATCTATCATTGCAGCATGCTGCACTGTGCCCCTTATCTGCAAAGCTTTTTCTTATTGTGCTCCGGTTATTCACCACTCGTAGAGTCCCATCTGAAAACACCACAACACTAGGGAGTGTTTTTTAGCCGTGCAAGCACTGACAAGAGTGGTTCGTGAGGCAGTAAAAATCCCTTCAGGGGATTCTCCTGTCATAACAATAGCAGTGCCTGCTTAAAATAACAGGAGTTGGTGTGGAGGGTTTATATAAAGCAATAAAACATGGGAGCTTGCCAATGCACAGCACATAAATACGGAATAATTTTCCCGGTAAGGAGCAGATAATGCTCTGAGGGAGGTCATATTATCGACTGTGTCTTGTATATCTTTTTCATGGCCTCCATACATCTATATTGTTAGAATTTCATCAACAACTGATAAATGAAACAGGACAAGAAGATGATCCTCTGTAACTCGCTCCCAAAAATACCAGCATACTATCCTGACAGGAACACATCTTTTTTTTTTTTTGTTTCCGAAGAGTTTTTGGCTTCAGGTCAGCAGTTGTCACACAGAAAGTTTCCAGGTGAAAAAACAATCTGCCTTTCTGCTCCAAGCTCTGAAAGCTGCACATCTGGTAGGTTGTCAGCAGCAAACTGCTCCATCCACATTGTTTTCCTCCTTAACATGAACCACTGTTCTTCTCTGTGTAGTTGATTAATTCTGCAGGAAGAGACTGTAGATTCAAACATCCCATATCTATCCTTAAGCAGCAGGCCAGAGGTCATGGATGCTTATAACACATGCCTTTTTATACCTGTGCAGAATGCTGGAGGATGACCTGAAGATCAGCAGCGATGAAGAAGAGGCTGAACCAAAGGTGCAGTGTTTCATCTACTCAAATTATCCTTTGTTTCATGTGTGCTCCAATCATTTGTGTATTTGCATAAATTATAGTCCAGGTTGTGTCTACGATATTTAACAACTCATTCCAGAAAACAACTCCAGAAAAGTCAGCATTTGTTCATCCTTCATTACATCAGTCAGTTTTGCCTTTACACCATCTGATATTTCAGTCACAGGTCAAAGGTCATCCCATCTATGTGTCTCTTTTTAGATTTTAACAAGAATCTTGTAGATCGTTTTATAACCAAGTAGTCACTGACATCAGTGCAGCATCACAACCAATCAATCACAGGTACTTCATGAGATGCTGCATAAGATCAGCATCTTCATCTGTTTGTCACAGGTGACTTCATGGAGCAAGAGAAAAGTTTTCAAAAGCAATATGATGCCATGATTTAAACCTTAAAATAATCTGACACAAGTTTTAAACTGTAAGTTCATAAAATTGTATGACTTCAGCTGACAGATAGGGGAGAGATTTTATACAGTTTGATCGATAAAAAAAATAGCATTATTAGATTTCACATGCATGTACAGTTTCTTTAAATGTTTTCATTGCCAGTCCCATCTAAAGGAAATGAAACAACATTTGAAACAAAATTGGGTCTCATTAAATATATAAATGTAAAGAACCTGAACTGGTTGGGGGGTCATTTCCAACCAAACAGTGACTTATTAAATCACCACTACACATGCAGGAACAAAACACATGTGAGAAGCTAAGTGCCTTAAAACTGACCACAAATTCAGGGAAAGATTGCTTTAAAGTCAAATAGGGTTCAGGATGTACTGCTTGTGTAAATACTTGAGGACTCATCTTTCTTCCAAGTACCCATGAATTCCAGGAACAGTCATCAGAGGTTGTTGGTTTACACCAGCCGGTCGAGGTGTATACTTTGTTACGATCAAAGCAGTGCCTTCCCATAAAGGAGCTTTTTTTAGACATGAATTGTAAAGTTTGACCACCTGGAAAGGCTTCATAAACTTTATAACCTTTTCAGGGTTGTTCAAGTGAGTTTTTGTCTGAAAGTACTCCAGTGTCATTCAGACCAAACAAGACACCCGCTGCGGTTTTCAGTCGAGACAGTTGTTAGTTAGTTAGTTGTGTTGTTCTTGTTCATGGAATATTTTTCATCCTAAAAGGGTCACTGAGCAAACTGGATCCTATCAGACATCACAGGTCTGGGTTTAGACTTTGTTCTTATATACTTGTTGTATGTGACCTAAATATTTTAGCTTGCCTTTTTATTTTTATCCTACAAACTATATCTTTATTATAAGAATACAAACTGGCTGTTTTAGAAATGGTAGTCAGTTGTCATAATGTCTCCATAAACAAGTATTCTCTAGTATTGGTCATCCACTTTCAGAGCTATTCTAATAATAATGATATAGGAAAGTGGAACAGACTTTTCTGCTGCTCTGGTTTCTAGAGGATGTTGTGTGGGTGTTGTGTCACAAAGACACCCGGATGGCTTTCTGTTTACCTGAGAGGAGCGTGAGTTCATTTATTCATCTAGTCTGGACACACGAAAACAAACAACAATGGTACCAGTCTGTGAAGCCGACAGCTGATCCAGTCAGCCTGGCAGCAGAGTTCACACCTGCCGACGCACACACACACACACACACACACACACACACACACACACACACACACACATACACACACACACATATATACTGTATGTATATATATATATATATATATATATATATATATATATACTGTATATATATATATACTGTATATATATACTGTATATATATATATATGTATATATATACTGTGTGTGTGTGTGTGTGTGTGTGTGTGTGTGTGTGTGTGTGTGTGTGTGTGTGTGTGTGTGTATATATATATATATATATATATCAGGGCTCGAAATTGCAGCCATTTTGGTCGCATATGCACCAAAATTTTTATCAGTGCGACTATTAAATATATTTGGGAGCACCGGTGCGACTAGGGAAAAAAATCAGGTGCGCCTTTTTTTGTGAGACCTCGCTCCTGTGGTCCTGCCAGGAAACAATGAGAGCGCAGCTGCGGCTGCTGTCCTGGGCGCGGGAGAGAGGAACGGAGATGAACGGAGATGAACGGAGCGTCTCTATCTCTCCGTCACTGCCTTGCTTTTGGGTAGGTGCTCCTAAAGTCTTTGCTGGTGCTACTAACTTCTAAATTTGGGAGCACCAGTGCTAACAAGAAAAAAAGTTAATTTCGAGCCCTGTATATATATATATATATATATATATATATATATATACACATATATACATATATATACACATACATACATATACATACACATATATATACAGTATACTGTATATATACACAAAAATATCATATGTATGTGTGTGTGTGTGTGTGTGTGTGTGTGTATATATATATATATATATATATATATATATATATATATAGAGAGAGAGAGAGAGAGAGAGAGAGAGAGAGAGAGAGAGAGAGAGAGAGAGAGAGAGAGATGGACAGCCAGACAGATAGATACTCTACTTAGTTCTAATTAGACTCTCTCCAGGCTGATCTGTTAGGGGCTGTTAAACACCACCGGTAGTGATTCCAGTGTCAGGCTGTGAGACACCGTTTAGCAGCGACTGCAGCCCTGAGCTGACTCCATACAGGATCATGCTGTGTTCATCCTAAACTCTATTTCTGCATGTTAACCTCAGTGTCTGGCTTTAATGAACTGGTGACTTGTACAGGATGGATTCTGCCTTTCATCCAAAGCCGTGACGGTCCACATGGTGAGCAGTTACAGAAGAACGATGGATGTGGAGTTCAGTGGCTGCTCACTGAACAGAACAGGCTGTGTCCCTTTGCATATGAGCGTTGCAGTTGTCCTGCACCTCGACTTGTTCTCCTGTATCAAAAGTGGCGTGGTGGCCCTCTCTCCTCTAATCACCACCACCGTGCACTAATGATGCCAGAAATTAGTTCAAAGCAATCAGTGGGGGTCGCTCGGCTGCCCCCTCCCCTCCGGCACAGACTAATATCAGCCCTCATCAAAGAGTCCATGAGATATTTTCTGTTAATGAAAAGATTCCAATTCCTCTCATCCCTTTTTAACTTACCCTCTGATTGGATAATTACCAGGATGGTAGATGTTATATTTATAGAGGATGGAAGGACATTTATCGTGGTTTTACTTATTATAATTATACTGAAAGTAGAACTGTTCATTTCAGATAGTTAGTGTGCATTGACAATGGTGGTTAGTGGTTTCCTTAATCATAGAGGATGCATAATTAGTCTTAATGGTCTTAATGTCACGTTGGTTTCTGACACCCAACTTTACCCCAATCGCAGTCTTTTTTATCTCTGTCATAATGTCTGAATTCCTGCATTAACTAATCGGTCAGTTCTCTTTCTAAATACCAAATAAATTTTTAACTGTTTTACCTCTTAAATATTCATAAGGTAAAGAAATAAAATATTTACAATATTCCAAATTTCAGTTTTAACAAATGAAATATAATCTGGAGGAACTTGCTTCCCTTTTCCTTATACAGTATACAGTATGTAGGTATTCCTCAGCTTACGCTGTTTTGAGTTTCATCCTTTTCGATTATGCATCGGTTTTCAAAAAATACACAGAAAAATAAAAGTCAAGTCTACGTCATCTTGCTCCACTTTGTCAGTCCACCACAATTATTGAATCATAAAATCCCTGCAACCCCTTTAATAGCAAGTAATATCATGTAATTTTAAAATAAATAGGAATATAAAGACATATATGCATGTATTAAAATCCATAGGTATTGGTCCATTGTCCACCATTAATCGTCACTCATGATTCTTGCGATTGTTCTGCATTCGAATGAGTTTACATACGGTATATGTCTGTTTATCAGCTACACTCTCATTGTCATTCATGTGTGACTTAATTTTTTTTTTGTATTGAAAAATAATAATATTACATCCCGCGAAGCGTTGATCTATTGTAATCATCAGTGTTTGTGTGTTCGTCCGTCCGTCCGTTGGCCCACCAAATATCTTCACAATCGTTGCAGATAGAAAGGGGAAACAAAAAGAACATTACTTGGGTGGCAAAGGAGATGAAAATTAGATCACAACCTTGACCTTGAAAAACTAGGTCAAGGTCACATTTTCACTTTTATACCTTTTAAGGTACACATCTCTGAAACTTATGACAAATAGAATGCACCAGTTACATGTTGGATCATGGGTCTTCTATGAAATGACCCTGACCTATGAAAGTAGGTCAAGGTAAAATTTTGAATTCAGGGGGGTCGCAGGATGTTGCAGTCTCTGACTGCCTTGTTATTTCCTCTATTTGTTTCATGTTCTTAATAAGTCTTTTATTTTATCATTCATTCATAAATCAAGCATCCGTGATGTATGTTAAACGTCATCAAATTGTATTTGTAAATTTAAATTTTTCTTTCTGTAATATATTAAGGAATAAAATTCAATTGTTTGTAAACATAAAATAGATTTGTATTAACCAACTATTATTGAAAATACATTCATAAATAAAGAATTGGGACTGTACTGTACGCCGTTTTTCAAACTGCGTCATATTTCCTGGAACCAATAAACAACTTACAGTGAGGTTTACTTGCATTTATATATATTTCATCCTCTGCCTCATGACTTAGCAGCATGTGTGAGTTCCCACCACTCACAAATTCAGGTTAGTTATAATCAAAATATGAGAACAGATGTTATAAAAACAAAAGGAGTGATGTAGTTTTGGTATTTTTCCTATAAATAAATGTCAGGATGCTACACAGTCCTGATGTTACTGAGACACAAACTGTGACTACATCAAGCTGTTCAACAACGCCAAAATAAAGATGTTACACTTTTTTGTTTTTCAGAAAAATAAATTGTGTTTCGAGACCTGAAATTAAAATAAATAATAAAAGATGGAGAAGCGCCATGATTGACAGCTGAGGTCGACCAGTGATTGAGCTGGTGTGGCAGAAACCTGTCCAGAAAAACCTGCAATCACTTTAGCTCCAAGTGATGCACCAGTACCAACTAATAAGCCTCAGATTCTGGATACTTGTGCTTCATATTGGTACTGTGGGAGGAAGTGGAGATGATTCATCCATCTTCATCCGTGCATATCAATGATCCAATCACAGGCATCCTGTGACACGACTCCATCCACAGGCCAAGTATGTTTTAGTTGGGCATGGCGAGAGACAACCAGTTGGATCAATGCATTTATTTATTTATTTATTTACACGCTTTCAAAAAGTATTTTGTTCAACAGGTAGTAAAAGTAGACAATATCATCATTTATGATAAATATTCAACACACTACGTGGGGCTTAATTGTCGTTTTGGCATCTTTGATGAATAAATAAATCAGACGGATGTTTATTTACTGGACAGGATGCAGTTTATCAGGAGCAGGAGCTGCACACATTGATGCCACAATACTACCATAGACTGCCATCATGGGGTAACAGTTACAACACTTGACTCCTGCAGATAATCTAGGTTTGACTCTTGTCTGCAATGTTTTTGTATTCAGTTATTTAATAAATTGTTTCTACTTTAAAGTAAGGTTTTGATTTATGTTTGGAGGCATTATAACTCATAAAATTATACTTTTTCTCTGCATCTAGTCTGTCGTTATGCTCCCAAACATGCCAAATTTATCTTTAATGATATATGTGAAATTATCACAGAGAGGCAGGATGTGGAAAAATGGGAAAAACTGTTTTCCCAAAATGAACTATTTTTTCATGCCTCCAACACATCTCACTCTCTCTATTTTTGTATTGCTGTCCATCATTTGTGCTTTGGGTGGGACGAACATGGAGAGTGATCAAAACAAACAGGAGGAAAGTGAAAACGAAAGGAAATAAAAAGGTGAATAGATTAGCGGGACACACCTCCAGACTGACAAAGACGGATGAGAGCGACTGATATCAGTGCCGACAGGAGGAACGACAGAATGAGAGGAAGACAGAAAGAAAACAAAGAGATAGCAGGAGAGCGATGTGAGGAGAGAGCGGCAGAGATTCATTCACTGGCATTTTTTCTCTGCATGTTGTTAACAGGCTTATACCAAATGAGTGCATGGTGTATTATCAAGCCTTCATAGCCTGGAGAAAAACACAACACACACTGACAAATAAATACACGCACACATTCTTAATCAAATACACAGACATGTATGTATCATTCGCATTCATCCCTACATATGCACAGGAGACACATAGTGTACCATTGCAGATTTATTCTCACAAGCATTTACGCCAGAAAACACATAAATAAAAACACATGCTGACAGTCTCTCTCTCTGTCTCTCTCTCTCTATCCGTTTCACACACACACATTCAGACACACACACACACACACACACACACACACACACACACACACACACACACACACACACAGTCATTAGTATGCTGTGGCACATCACTGTGAGGGCAGCAGAGGAGTATGATGAATATGTTTTTGGCACAGAGCAAAGAGATGGAGGAGAGGAGGGAATTGGAAGAAAAAGCAGAGGAAAGGAGGATGGAAGAGAGATGGGAAGGACGACGGGAAACGAGTGATAGTAGGAAAGAGAGAGATGTTCCTAATGACTTTAGAAACTGACAGAAAAACAGCAACCCAATTACTGCTGCAGGACTTTCCTTTGTCTCTCTATCGCCCTGCATTTCTCTTTTCTCTGCAGGCTTGTGATGACAGATCACCTCGGTCAGAGCAAAGTCAAACTTAAAAAGCTCTGTCTTTATATAAAAATACTATTGCAGCTGGTAAAATTGCCTGGCACACTAGGGACCGTAGTCCTGTTTCACTGTCAGGTCCATGCAAAAATATTTAGATAGGCTTTCTGAGGAGCTTCTATAGATGTGCAGGATCTGCGGGACAGCATTAAACTTAAATCTGACACCATCGGTTTAACTGTGAAACATCAACAGCAGACACAACCCTAACAGAGGTTTTTCTAGTCAGCAACCAAAGTATGCTATGTTGATCTTCACAGCAATATGCAATTTTATTCATAAAAAACACCCTGTTCTATTCAAGTGTCCAGTCGAAGAACAGCATGAGTCAGCATTTGGATCAAGTAAATGGATTTCAGCCACTGGTCATTATTATCTAAACTGTTCTTCCTTTAGTTTATCAGCCTGCAGAGCTGCTCATTTGATTTGGAGAATTCAAATGGTTTGATTTTAAACACATTGAAAACAATGTGTGTTTTTTTAGTTTATGCATTACGTATAAACAAGTCAACAAACATGTACCTATGATGTACGTAGAGGAGACCATGACTTAATGGAAAAGGAAAGCAGCTCATATCTGTCCTGATTATTATTTATACCGTTTGATTTATTGTCTGCATAATCATCAGCTTCTGCCAGGAAGGGGATGTGGAGGTAATTACAGAACTTAGAACTTTGCTCATGCTGTGTCCAGCAGCATGTCCTTTGTGCCACACACCCCCTGATTAACAGATTCAAAGCCACATAGGTTTCGACAGAGATATCTGCAAAGAGAGGTGCAGCAGTGTAGAGGCTACCAAAAGACCTTGAAATAGAGATGTGTAACAGATGGTCATACCAAACATCCCACTAGAGTGTGTGAGGTGTAGGAAAGGCATCAATCAATAAGTTGAAAGGGCCACCGAGTAAATGGAAGGGGTGTAAGTTACAACATGGGCTTGAAGGCAGGTGAGTAAATAGATGAATCTCATATCTTGGTTTGCACGTCATAAAGTAAAGCATACAAAATAGTCAGGACCACTTAATCTCTAAAATATGATTAATAGTGTATCTGCATGTGTCTGAGGAAATAAACGAGCGTTCACTGATGGAGACGTTGAAATGGCAGCTAGTTACTGCTGAAACTTCAGACTGAGACTCTCTCTGTTTGGGTAGTAAGAATGTAGGAGCTGCTATATGTTTAGTGCAACCTCTGTGCAAGATTTACATCAGAAATTCAGCACATTTAACTGATGATCAGGTGTTTCATGCAAGAAAAACAGACAAGCGGAAAATTCATTGTTCACTTACTTCAAGCTGGTGTGGGGGCGTTTAAAGCCTGGTGGAAACTGTATCACCAGGTCTGATGTGCATTGCTGTGATATCTTGCACCAGAGAACATGGAATTCACACAAATCACATACAGAAGGCTTTATGCAAAGATTTGAGGTATGAATTGCCTTGCTTTCGTCAAACAGCTTGTCGTCTTTGTCGGGAACAATACTTGCAGCAGTATTGTAAGCGAGGAGGTTCTGAGAATAAATACTGTTTGGATTGTTCCTTATTTAAATCCAAGTAAAGCCACAGCCAGCTAAACATATTCACACATAGATCTCTCCATGAGCCCTGCAAGTCTGCCAAAGCCAAAGATCTGAGGAGGTTTGTTGTTCTCGCCTGCAGCCACACATCGATCCATCAGAAACTTCACTGGTCCAGTTAATCACTATATTCCTAGAGAGAGAGAGACAACAAGCCAGAGGCAACAAAAGGTCCTGTTTCTGTTGTAGTAATTCATTTTAATTGTTGTTTTCAGGACGTGAAGATAAATTAATGGATGTTATTTTCAGATATTGAGTTTACTGTTTTTGTTTAGTAATGATAATTGATGTAGTCATGTACAAAATTGACTCAGAGTTTACAGAGGGAGGAAAAGAGGATGGAAGGGGAGAAGAGAGGGAGGTAAGGCTTCACTGACAAACCTAATCACCCTGTTCTGTCACTGAGAGGAAGGGAAGTATGAACAGAAGAGAAGGCGTGAAGGAAGCATGCAGGGATGGAAACAAGGGAGATGGTGGATAAGAGATAAGAGATTAAGAAGAGAAAATTAGTGTTTTTCTGGTGTGCAGGAGAAAATCACTCTTAAGAGAGAGAGGAGTCAGAGAAGCAGAGGCTTCAGTGTGTAATAGGATGAAGAATGTTGTTTGTGTGTGTGTGTGTGTGCGTGCGTGCGTGCGTGCGTGCGTGCGTGTGCATGCGTGCGTGTGTGTGTGTGCGTGCGTGTGTGCCTGTGTGTGTGTGTGTGTGCACGACATCTACAAGACCTTCCACAACACCAAAAATTTTGTTCAAGTCAGTTTTGCTCATAAACACTGATAAGCCTGCATAGCTGTGCCTTAATCTATTTATAACGTCTGGACGTAACACAGCAAAAACATTTTATTCAGCTTTGTTATGACATTTTAAAAACCACATAATTTATTTGTCAAAGGAGTCAGACCATTAAACCATCGTGGTCTCAGTTCATTTGGTTCTGTCTATCACTTCTGTCTGTCTCTTTACTGGTTTCTGCCTCATGTATTATAATTAATAAAAGTTCAAAATATAATCTTGATGTTTTTAAAACTTCACTGTGTCTTTATGCTGTATTAGGAAAACTGCCTTGAAATATTGAGCATCAGGGAGAATTTAATGCTTTTTTTTTTTATTTTAAGAAATATTTGTCAGCCCAATTTTCCTTCAGATGCACACAGACCTGGTTTTGTTTCACAATGAAATGTATCCTGTAATAGACATATAATAATAAAAATATGAAAATCAATAGGAGGAAGACTTAAATAATGTATCTGTTATGTACAGACACACATTTCAATTTCATCAACTCTAGATTAATCCCATAACAAAACATTCAGTGACAGTAAAATTTGCTAAATGCAACTGAGAGAGGATAAAGTAAAGTAGGCCTGTATTTCATTATTAATCATCACGCATCATGTTTATCATTATTATATCTAATACAGTGTTCTATGGAAACACATCCTGGTAAAATTGTGTGTGAACAAATTTTCTGCCTCTTTATTTATTTTCACGAGTGTTCAAAATCAAAACTGTAATTAAAGACTTAAGCTGAATCAATGAACATAATTTATGATGTGTGTGTATGTGTGTGTGCGTGCGTGCGTGTGTGTCTGTGTGTGTGTGTGTTTGTGTGTGTGTGTGTGTGTGTGTGTGTGTGTGTGTGTGTGTGTGTGTGTGTGTGTGTGTGTGTGTGTGTGTGTGTGTATCGACAGGTGTCTGACAAGCCCAAAGCCAGAGGCGCGGCCCTAAGGTAAGACTAACAGGACTGTGTGTTGTCACACTGTGATTTATTTGTCTCGTATGTCCTCTGGTACAACTAAATTACAAATACTTGTTAGCCGTGCTTTCTTCCATGCTGTCTGGGTGTAGTTTCCATGAGTGTTTTGTAGCTAAAGCTTCATCCCTCTGCATTTACATCCAGTACATGGCACAAGTCCAACCAGACGACTATAAATAAATGCTCTTTGCTCTGAAAGCGCAGTTGAAGCAGCTGTGGTCAGAGGAGTCTCTGGCCTTCAGTTCTGTGTTCAGGTCAGCGATGTCACTGTGACACACACACATTACACTTATATCCGATGATGGAGAGGCTCCTGGATGCTGTTTATATCTCAGTGTGCATCAGATATTTCTTCCATGCTGCTACGGATGCTTGGAGGTTACTGCAGACCATAGCCACCTTCAGGCTTCTGGAGGCGCCGTGGCTCTAATACACTGAAGCATCTGTGATGGCAGGTGTCCACTTGATAACCTCAGTCACCAGCCTGCGCTCACACTCTGCTCTGTAGCAGCAGATGTCCTCTACATGCTCGAGTTGTAGGTCCGTGCATAAAGCTTTCAACATGTAAACACACTCTGCATTCTCATCTGGGAGTACGGTTCAAAGGATGAAACACAGTCCTGTGTAGCATCAGCTTTATAGAGTACATGCCTGCTGGTAAGTATTGATGCCTCACACATCATTTTATTGTATGTCATTAAATAAGCACCCCATCAGCTACAACATTAAATGCTCGTCGGATGTTGATGTAGTTGTTGTGTGTTTTGTAGGGTTATTGAAATTAAATTCAGATGTTGCAGATAATAAATCTAAAATTCTTCATCAGTTTTGAACTCAAAATTATAAAGTACATTTACATCTTGGAATCACTTCTTTTACTTAAAACTGCATCACCTGAATTTTGGTCACATGAGAGAAGAAAACCACCGTAAATACAATAAGCAATAACATACTGCTGTATGTTAACTACTTACAAGCAAAGCCTTCACAAACCATGCCTTGGTGGTAGGGCTCGAAGGTTAGCAGGGTTTGCTGGGTCCCCTGGTGGTAGCAAACTACCAACCCAGGAACCACCGAACAAAGAAACCAGGGAACCAAGGATAGATCCATTTCAGCCTTGGGCCGAAATGCAAATAAAAAACATTATATAGAAGGCAGAATGTGGTCTATCAACAATTCTAACAAATCATTATTGCTATTGATTTGATCTGAGTACTTCTTGGATCGCTGCTCATATCGTGTACGTAGCTCAGCTAATGAGATCTAAATGAGAGCCGATAGAGCTGATGGTTTGGCTTCCATGCTGAGAAGTTATTTTTTGGTGCAAAATATATATTTATTCTGAAGCTTAGAAATAAAATGACCAGTGGTCTGTGACAGAAAAAATATGTTTGACAAATGTTGGGATCCTTGAATGCATCATTCATCTGTTTTGGTCATTAAAAAAAAGGTCTGTCACTCCCGGGGGGTGGGGGTTATTCTGCAGACCAGGGTGTCTTCACTTAAATACCCACAATGCAGTTCGTGTCAGGACAGGCTTGGAGCAGCAAATATGAAACATAATTGTAATCAGACATCCATTCCTTGGAAATAATACTCCATGTTATTTCAAATTATTATTTAGAGAGACAACAGATCTCATTTAAACAAATGTGCAGTCTTTGACATCTAATTTATTCTGTTGATATTTTTGATTTAGACGAAGATTAATCTAAGAAGCTGAGACAATACAAACTGACAATCGTTCGTGTGTGCGTTTCCATTTTTCCTTTATGTGTGGGCTCCACATTCTGGTGCATTACTGAGTTCTTCCGCTAACATTTGCCATGTAATTAATGATGTGGTAAAATGTTACAGATGTCCTGTACATTAAACAGGCGATGTTGGCACTAAGATCACTTCTTCGTCATTTGTTCTGATGTGATATGGACCAGACTAGCGCATAAAACTATAAGAACCTTTTATAAATGAAGCTTGTTGTGTTTGCAGGCATTAGTATGCAAGTCTAGAGTGTGACTGTGTGCGCTTGTGTGCATGTGTGTGTGTGTGTGTGTGTGTGTGTGTGTGTGTGTGTGCGTGTGTGTGTGTGTGTGTGTGTGTGTATGTATGCCCCAGGCCATGTGCTACTCTGCCACCGCTAATGAGCCCATTCACTCTGCAGCCCAATCTACTCAGCACCACACACACACACACACACACACACACACACACACACACATGTCTGCAGGGACACTGGGACTAGAGATGCTGTGAGTGATCTACTGGTTATATCCCCCATTAAGAGAAACACACACACACACACACACACACACACACACACACACACACACACACACACACACACATTTGCTTCTTACAACCATCAATACAGACACATTTTTTTAAATCGCTGCCCTGACAGGCTCACCCACATACCAACCGTTATTCTGCCGCAAAGCACACAAAAACAACCGCCCCCCCAAATCATCCACTCATTTTCAGCCGTGTCATTTTCACACTTCTGCTCAGTAATCCTTAAAATAAGTTTGTTTTCTTCTTCTTTCTGGTTACCTGCTTGGATTCATGTTTTAGTTAGTTAAATGTAAGTAGTGGAGTGGACTTACGTCATTATTTTAATTTAGTTAGATTTATTTCTGTTTACGTTGAGCTGAATTTGACTCAAAACTTTATTTAAACGTTGTGAAACCGAGAAATCGGCAGTAGCTGAGCACAGATTATTCGGTTTCATCGTCAGTGATGAAAACAGGTTGAGTGTTTGGGGTGTGGAGGTGAAGCAGCACAGACGCCAGTCAGGCCCGAGTTCAGATGTCGTGTCCTTCCTCAAACGCCGTCACCCCTCCTGCTGCTTGAAGCATTAAACTACACATGTAGGCAGAGAAAGCCATATTGGCCCTCCCTCCATTCCATGGTTCTGCCCCAGGCATACACTCAAATACACAATGGCACATACACATCATTGTTGTACTTTAGAAAAGGTGAAAAGTATTATTTTTCAGCCTTAAAATTTGTATTTCATAGCACAGAAGCAAACATCAAGAATAAATGTAAGATTTTGTCTGAGGCATTAGACACAGTATCAGTATTGTGCATTTAATCTGACTTGTTACACGCAAATCGTCGGCGCAGGTTGTTAGATAATTTATTGTGATTAGGGGATGCATGTGCAACCAGCATCAACAAGCAAACAAAGCCTTCATTGTGGCTCATTGTCTGCTGTGAGCTTACAGAATAATTCCTGCACCCACCTTTTTGCTTTTTGTTGCAAGTCTCCAGGACTAACACCAGCATAACTTCCCCTCGACTAAAAACAAAACACCCACAGGTTCTTTCTATAATAAATGCTCTGTTCAGCACCATGAAGACATGCCAGCCAGAACGGCCTCAGCATTACACTCCAGCTCCTTGGCAGTCACTCAGCACACATTTCACACCACAGTTCTCCTCTAATTAACATATTCAGGCATGAAAGTAAACACAGATTTCAGTCCAACATGTAAAGGTATGAGATAAGTCACTTGACATCAAATAAACAAAGGCATGAAAAGTCCATAAAGTGAAGAGAAAGTAAACAATAAAAATATTAAGGTAAAGCAGCTGCTGTGCTTACTGTTAGAATACATGATTTTCTGTTCTGTTATGAAGTTTTTGATGACACGCACACACACGCACACACATTGTTGAAAATTTTTTGCTGTCGAAATTTCCTACTGAAATGAGCCAGACCAGTGTTGTCATGAAACACCCCACTTCCTTCTACTTAAACTACTGGTTTGCTGAATCCACAACGATGGATTTGTCATTTCTTACCTTTATATCAGTAAATGCACGCAGCTGTATTTTAACAAATGCACTGGATCAAGCCTGTCCATGGATGTGACAGTGTTTCCTTCTGTCTGCTTCCATTATGCACTCCAGTCTAGTTAGTAGGTTAGATAGCTTTGTATGTTTGACAGACTGCAATAACTTCATAAATCCTCTCCAAATTCCCCACATATCACTGGTTTACGTGCACCTCTGAGTCAGATTTAACAGGCACACATGCAAGTAAGCATGCAAACACATGCGCACACATGTGCAAATACATGAGAGTGAGTGATTGAGCGAAGGACAGCGAGAGATTGTAAAGCCAGCTGTGCAGTGGGAAGTTCTGCCAAGTGGAGAGAAAACCAGTGAGCTGAAGGCAGATGATAAGATGACAGATTAACTGAGCCCAGATGGCCTCCACATCGTCTCTTCACACTCCTGTAGTATCCTTATAGTTCTACATACTTCCACTCAGATCTTCAGACGTCTTAAGAGTTGATATGTACTTGGGGTTTTTTTTTTTCTTCTGCATGATCCTCCTGCTTCAGACTTCTATTTCCAGTGGCTGCAGTCTGTCTGAGCCGTGACCTGTCTGGCTCTGAGCCAACATCTGTTGTTTTTGGAGGATGATCAATTTGGCTTTCCTGCAGAAGCGATTGGGAGGAGAGGAAAAAAGCTCCAACTGTATTTGTTGATTGCCCTCCTTATGATCAATGGCTGCTGTTGAACTAGAGGTGATGCAGTTCAAACCGAGCCTTGCAGTCTAACAGCGGCGGTCCAGGAGGGTTTAAAGGAGCTCATGGAGGAAAACATTAAAATAATTGGATGCTAATCTGTAACCATGAGTTAAGAATCGGATAGAAGGGTACGTAGAAATTATTACAAATCAGGTGTTTCTACATTCATAGGTCCAGGATATGAGGAAAAGATTCCAGATTAACAACATATATTAAGTCAGTGTATTTCTGGATGTACATGCAAACCATAGCACTCAAAGCGTGATCAGTGTTTACTTATGCAAGACTGCAGCCAAGGATTCACAGGAACTCAGGTTATTAAATCCTGAAGCACAGTCCCACCCACCTCATTCATTATTTTCTAGCCGCCAACCAAACTCTGTAAAATTAACAAAAAAAGCAAAAAATGATGGTCTAAATATAGATTATATGTAATTCAGGCTGAGAATACTAAACTACAATGACTGTTTTGGTTTGTTTTTGGTTTTTTTGTCTGAGACTTTTTTAACACATGGGAGACATTTCTGTAGCTATAAACTGTAAAACTCCTTCATATCAATAAATTCTCTATAAAATCTAAAATATTTTGCAATGGAACATGAAAAATTTAAATGTTTCCCAGTCTGTAATCCAAATACAAGTGTCCCTGATGGATTCTATCACTCTATCACTGTTGACTGTTTGCTGAAGGTAGTTCATACCCAAAAGTCCAGCAGTGTACCATCTGCAGTATCTCATTATTTTATTTCAAAAACCCTAAGATGAATTACTGTATACAATCAGACCATGGAACGAGGTGTTTAAAAGAAAATAACAGGAATGGTGGAGGTAGAAGAATCCATTGGGAATGAAAGAGCCTTCAGGACAAAATCAATGAATGCAGGTGGTAGACAAGAAATTTTCTCATGTCAAGGTCTGATATGCAAAATGTCAGTCTTGAGAGGGAAAAGAGTCTCGAAATCCCTTCTCGGGAGACCAGACAGTCAGCTGAAGTATGAGCTGAAGAGCAGGCATGATCTGCTGCTACATCCTACATCATCATCACCACAAAGGCTTTAAACTAAAACCTCTAGAACATCATTCTGAAGGAAAGTATCCTAAAAATACTAAAAGTATTAAATATAAAAGTTGTTCAGCAGCTCAAAGGACTCTAACTTCCTATACTACATGGATTGACATTAATGTTACTGAAATGCACAAACGTACCTGAAGCTGCTGTTTATAGATTATATAAATATATTTCAACATATATCACATAGTTTGACTCAATAATAAAAAATATCAAACAACAAAGATGCAGAACAGAGCTTTAATGTACAAATATGGTGAAATATGGAGGTTGTTCTCTGCGCTCTGTTATCTCTCTGTAGTTTCATTGATTTCAGATGGATTGTAATGCAGGCTGATGAGGTTGCCCAGGAAGAATTTTGAATCTTATATTTCAGTGTTTGCTGCTGAACAATAAAGTCTGTTCTTCGAGCTCACAATTTTTATTCACTTTCAAACCCGGATGAAACCTGATCCAGGATCAGTCTGGGTGTTCAAACTCTAAAGAGTGACTTCTATTACGATGAGACACAATTTTAGACACAGGTCTTTTTTAATATATTATTTATTTGTTGTGATGATCACAGAGTAAGAAGTAGAAATACAAACATCATGTTTCATAGAAACATTGCATTGTGCTTTATGTTCAATATAAAAGCTTTTCTTTTAGCACACATTTAATGGTTAAAGTAAATGTAATAAACTTCCGTGATTGCAAGTTATTTAATATATTCTGTTCATTAAACCTTAGACACAACATCTTCCTGAATCGACCATTTGATGAAATGTCATCTAGACATTCATTGTATCTGGCTAAATGCCTCATCCTTAATGTGGTAACACTGACTGTAGAGAGGTAAAGGCTGTAGGTATAGGTTGTATGAATTCAGACATGTGGTAAGGTACATGTCCGCCTCACGCCCTCAGCCAGCGGTGATAGGCTCCAGCTCCCCGCGACCCGCCACAGCGGATGATGACTGACTGACAAACGGCCACACAGCGGCTGCTCGCTTTAAATGCTGCAGAGGGAGCGAGAAGTTAGTTGGACCCTCCAGAGCAAGCATAAGCTGTCGTTTATTCTTGGAGAGTCCTGTTGGGTCTCTCTGTCTGTTAAAGCACTTTGAAATGTCTGCTGATGTGATTTAGCGCTGTACAAATAAAAGTTGGATGATTGATTGATTATTATCATGCTTCTGAAAAAGATGCAAAATTTGGAGAAAAAGCTAGTGACAATGAGTGCTTTCATGCACAAAAATCGATTAAAAGTTAATTAAGAAAAAGAGACAGATATTACTGACAGATATTACTGAAATTGATGTGGAGAAGGCTCTGTCAGGTTGGTGCAGTATCAACAGGAGAGTACAGTACATGAATTAAAGGCAAAGAAAACTGTTGAATGAAAACAACTTTATTAAAAAAATTTATTTCTAAAAATGTCTTTTTTAAATGACTACCAGGCTTTAACATTTTAATAAAACTAATACATAATTGTAGTCTTTCTTTTTCTTTTTTCTTAAACGGTTATGATGTCATTGTTAATAAAAACATAAAAATTACAGTTTGTTTGTTTGTTGTACTATTGGCAAAACTCAATCCTTGCATACGCTTTCACCGTATATTCTGTTATTACTTTTGGGATGCATGAACATCATTATGGGATGCACAAATGAAGCGCATCCCAGGGATGCACTACTGTCCAAAAGTAAAAGGAACTCTGAATGTTATGGACGTCTCAGTCAACATGAGACGTCCACCGCCGTCTGAGTTGCTCTTGGACACAAAACGTGTCTGTTAATCATTCAGCGAATGCCTCAACGGCCAAAGATGAAACCATCCGATTGGCCAGCTGGCTTCAGCTGAACATACAGTATTTCACTAGGGTTTTGCGTGCATACAATTAAACCCTTGTTTAAAACAATCTAGAACAGAGCAGTAAAACATGAAAATCAATAAAACAAATTAGCAATAGCTGAAAACAAAATACAATGCTGCACCGAGGAATAAAGCTAAAGCCAGATAGCATCTCACAGACAGGTGAGGTCTGATGCTGAAAGGATCATCGTTGTTCACGTAAAGGTTGTGTTAGACAGAGAAGCTGTAAACTCTTTGTTGAAGTGAAATCGTGTTTGAAAGGCCGTGACAGAAACATATTCCTGTCTTTGCTCTTTGCCAGCTCCTCATCTCTCTGGTAGGTGTAGCCTCCTCCATCCAGAGATCCATCACCATCCATAGAGATTAACACCACAATACAGTAATGCATATTTTCAGTGTGCGATTTGTCAAAAATATACAGAAGGGATTTTTTTGTTTATTTTGTTTTGTTTTTATCATGGAAAAATTAGCAATCAACAGTCCTATTTCTTTTGTAGGTTAATGTTAGATCCTTTGAGACTAAATTCTGAACAGTTGAACCTTCATAATTAACACAAACTTAAAAATACATGACATTTAATTTTCTGTGCCAACCACGATGCGGATGATGAAGATGATGAAGACGTGATTAGACTTGAGGAATATGGATAAGGGCCGATCACACAAACATGGCAAGAAGATTTATCCTAATGCTAACGGTCTTTAAAACGAAACATTAACACCCCATAGATTCAGATTTTATGTCTTGTAAAAATAACTCAGCAATAAGTGAACAGTTTGCTCTGATGTCAGACTTCATGCTTTTTATTAATTATTGATGCATGTTTTTGGTTGGCTGCAGATCAGGACCTTTTATTGCCCGAAACAAAAAGGTAGCGCTGCATTTGTACCGTTACCCTCTGTGAAAAGAGCTGCAGGGCGACTTTACAGCAGCGGTGTCATCTGTTCACACACAGCCTCGGAGTGATGACAGTGTTTGAGTGACCCAGTGCTGGAAATCATCTACTGTACTTCCAGGGCCTCCCTTTTACTGGTAACATTTGTGAACTGACCTGCATCCACACAGCGGTAACTCTCAGGCGTGCTGTAAAATGTAATGTGGCCCTGTTGATGGTGCCAACCATGAACACTGGCAGATTTATAAGTCACTGTGTACCCAAGTGTGGCTGCTGGCTTAGCTGGAGCCTCCGTTTGTGGATCTTGTGAGGCCCACTGGACATATCAAACCCACAGATCATTTTGTCAAGGCTGTAAGGCTTTCATTTCCCTTGTTATGCTTGTGATTTTATCAGGCAAATAAACAGACAAACAGCAAAACCTTCGCTGGAGCCTGAAGATCTGACAAAGGCTATTTGGTCTGTCTTATCAGAGTTACTTATGCAGCACTGACACCAGCCTACACAGAATCAGAGTGAAGGATGTCTCTCCTTAATAAGAAGACCTGCTGTGATGTATGAAATATTGACGAGGCAAAGACACTTGTGTGAATCATTGTTTTTAATATAGTGTTATATATTGTTTATACTGTTTTAGTGCTGCAGTATTATATGGAGCTAAAAAGAGATGATAAATAAATGAGTATGGAAACAAAAACATCGACAATGTGTGACTGTAATGAGATGCAATGAGGAAATAAGGTGTGAATAAAAAAGACAAAATATTTAGATACAATATATTTTTTTAAAAAACAGTAGCTGGGGGATCTTCCAAATATAATATCCAGATACATTTTGATAAAAGTCTGAAAGAAGTTTAAGTGTCTTAAGTTGAACAAAAACTTTACAGAAATGTCTTTAAAATGTCCAATAAAAAGCCGCTCTGTCAGTCTGCACCAGCTGGCGCTCCATTTTAATTTGGCACTGACTACAGCATTAAATTATTTTTGACAGTTGATGGCTGATTCCTGAGAAGGAAAAAATGAGAGAAAACGCGCCAGATGTAAAGCTTTCACTCACAGACAGCCGTCTCCTTTCATCTCATTCCTCTAGCACACTGTTTGTGTTGCCAGAAGAAAATAGGCTACAGAGCACTCAATGGGAACAACACTGAGGGAAAAATGCACTGTTCCCCAACTGTACATGCTAATGTATTATATCTATATCTAAACAAAAATAAAAACATGAATATCAAATAGAGACTCGATTGATGCTACCCAGTTTTTTTTTTCCCAAATTGCAAAAAGCCTTGAAAAGACTTTCTGTCACTGAATAAAAGAGCCATTTCATGTTTAAAATACATAGAACACACAAAATGACACACAGCAGACTTAAATCATTGAGGACAAAGCTCAGCTAAAATCCTCTCTGAAGCAGCTCTAATGACGAGTGAGTCCAGCATGTTTCTATAAAGCAGACACTTTGATTTCTCGCCAGAAGTCTTATCGACGATGTGGGCTAGCCCACCGGGGGGAGTGATTTGTTTCCTGGAGTTGAAATGTAGGCACTCATTAAATAATAAGCTGCTTTGGATGAAAAGCATCCGACAAATTATTTCTGTGACACAAAGAAAAGCAGCTGGATTGTATATTTGATTTCTGCGCTGGCTGAACATCCGCTCCCAGTCAAGGTGGATTTAGTGTAAAGGAATCCCAGTCAATCCAACATGATGAAGAGTTTTTTGTTGCTGTTTTTTTCCAGAGCTTCAGCTGAGGACACTGCCTTGTTTCTTCTGTTAGATTTTTCATCTTTGGTGGTTTTAATAAAGTCATTTTAGTAGTCAGTTTGAGCGTTTTTAAGAGCTCAGCAGGATTCAGGAGCTCAGTGGATTATTATGCTGAGCTTTGAAACTGCTTTTAGACTTCATTAGGCAATGAAGGGGTGAAATGTTATTGTGACCAAAGTCATCATTTCTCAGTAATTTATTACTGAGTGATCTGTTGACTAGATTTTGACTAAGTTTTGACTTTGGATGCATCACATTCATTCAGTTCTGATGCCAGTAGTTGGCATCTCCAAGTCTCTTGTTTGGCTTCCTTTCATTTGCATTTCCATCAAGACTTTTTTAAGTCGAAAATAAGTAGATGCTAACTTATGTAGCAACTGCTGACGTCTTCATCAGTACTACTTTAATTTAGATTTTTGGCTCCAACTGTTGGCCCATTCGTACCCCTGTTAGTGTCAGAGATGCATATAAATGCTGCAGCCTGGTGAGTGTCTCTTCCTCAGCTTGATGGTGAATCTCGCAGTGAATGTGACAGAGACCTGCAGCTGACTCACAGGACTCCTGGCTGTCTTTAGTTACACATCACATGATTGGTTAAAAGCAGTGAGGGACATGAAAAACAGATGGGACACAAGTTCAGGCAATGTCTTATCACCATCTGTCTATTTTCCCCCTACTTCAGTCCTCCATGTAGGAACACGATGTTCTCTGTAAAAACTAAAACAATGTGGTACATTCTCCATCCCACTAACATCACATCGAGGTAATTTCATTATCTAATTTGACAGATTACATCTTGTTCAGTCTTTAGGCAGTGATAGCAGCGTGATCACAAGACAAACGTGGGTCCAGAAGAAAATAGATATGTTTGTAGAATAGAATGTGTAAAACTGTAGCTGTGTATTACCTTCAACCACCTGAGGGGGTTATTCATGCATGATATAAGGATAATAAAGCAAGGCTTATAAGTCTTTTAATTTAATAGAGAGCAGTGGGAAAAGAGAGTCATCTTCCACATGCGGCATTAGGGTATGATTAGAGAAGCAGTGGTCACTGAATTTAGACGAAGAACACAACGCCTATGTGTGATGCAAAAAGTGATGAACCCTCACCAAACTCTAGTCCTCCTTAGACGTCCAGTGTTCTCACTCTCACCGATTTTATCGACCCTGCAGCAGCTGTTTTCACCGAGATAAAATTCTGATGAACCCACTGTTCATTACCTGCTCAGCGCCAAATGGCAAAGAGGCTAAATCAGCAAATAGCTGGAGAACACAGTAGAACATTAAGCAGATGATGAGCCAGATGTTTCCCTCAGGGACTGATGGAGACCAGAGAAGAGCTCAAGGAAAGGGAGTGTTTGACTGGCATTCATCAGGTGACCAGATGACTCAATATGAATCCGGGTATGCTAGTGTCTCGATAACGACGTATGGCTGAAACTCAAAAGAAAAAAATACTCTCGAACTGAAACTGAAAAAGAACAGTGGGTACAAAATGTGATGTGAAATTTCTAGTTAGTAAATCTGTTTTAAAAATCATGAATCTTTGGCTGTGCAAACAGTGCTCAATTTGGGAGATTATCCTCTTACAGTCTTATCTGGACACCCATTGCAGATTTTCTGCCATGATTTGAGTTGGTGAATAACCTCATCAATAATGTTCCCAGTGTATTTGAAATAACATAGATTAAAGATGCTGCCGTGAGAGAAAACTGGCCGTACTTAATGGGAATCACCTGATTTTTTTATTTTTCTCGTGATGTTTATTCATCAGTAATGACAACTGAAACCAAATCGCAGAAATCTTTCTGATCTCAGCTGCTCAAATCAGAATCTAACTAGGCTCAAAACAGTCCCTGAAGCTTGTTTGATTTGTTTTCCAAACACACAACTGTCTTGTTGAGAAGGGCATACATAGCGAAGTCTGAAACATACACATGCATATATTAGGAGTTTACTCTGCCACTACAGTGAAGCTAAATGAGCAAGACTGTGCAAATGTAATTGAAATTGAAAGAGAGAAGAGAGACAAAGAGATGAGTAATGATAGAAGAAGAAAAACAGGACAGGCTGCATTTATACTATGTGCGTGCGTGCGTACGTGTGTGTGTGTGTGTGTGTGTGTGTGTGTGTGTGTGTGTGTGTGTGTGTGTGTGTGTGTGTGTGTTTTTGTGTGTGTGTGTGTGTGTATTTTTATGCGCATGCAGCCGTGCGTGCGTGTCGCCTGCGGAACAGTAGATGGATTTTCTGCTTGACTGCTCACACAGATTGGTGCCTGCTGTGATGGCAGCCTTGAACTGGAATTACATGCACACTAACACACTCACGCACACAAAGAGAGCTACACATAATTGCAATTTCTGTGTGTACAAGTACAGTTGTGTGTGTTCCTGAGTTGAGATGAGCGGGTGTGTCGCCTCTAGGAAGCCATTTCAAAGCAGTGTGGAAGGATGGATGAATCCAGGGCCAACCGATGCACCAGAGAGGACGAGACAATTGAACAGGTTCAAAACGCTGTGGTTATGTGGTTATTAGTGGCTGTTTGTTGCGTTCTGACTCAGATGCTGCATGTTTTATGAAATCATTAGCAGCACGGTTGACTTTACCAATTATCATTGTATTTTAAAGCTACTGAAATGAGACAAAACACGACAGAACAGATAAATATAATTGCTTCGGCTCAGAGAGCTTGATGATTCTGCTAATTAATAGAGGTAGAGTTTCATTCTGAGCATGTTCAATTTTCTTTACCCATATCTTCAAATCAAGGTAGTGTGAATATCCCTCCATCAATTTTAAATCTGTTATCCGTTTTACTGATCACGGGTCTGGTGGAGTATTTTTTCAGCTGGGTGCAGGCGAGAGTCAGGGTACACTCCAGATGAGATGCCAGCTCATCGCAGGGCCACATGACAGACAAACAATCATGCACTCACTCTCACACACTCACACCCATGCATAATTTGGTGTGACAAGTTCATCTAAGCTGCATGTTTTTGGGGGTGGAAGGAAGCTGGAGAGAACCCACATAGACATGGGGAGAACATACAAACTCCCCGGACGAGGATGTATGATTTATTCCATTGGGCCAGAGTGTAGATGAGATGTAGATGTAGATGATTTTTAAATACCAAAAAAAAAAAAAAGAAGAAGCAGAGAGAAATAGTTTTCCAACAAGTGATTTAAATAATTTAAATAAAAGAGACTGGATTGATTCAGTGAAGACGGCAGTGGTTCATTCAACAGCCCTGAAGGAGACGTGAACACCACCTCCATCTGATGTTTATTTCTTCATTTTAAGAACTGTTAGACATTTTTTAAAGAGTGATAACACCATTGTTGGAATAAAAGACTGTAACCAGAAATATCTGTGTTTTCGGAAAAACACATGAAGTAGAGAGTTTGTGAAGACAACACAGATTATCCTTTTGTCTCTTCGTTGCTTTCTTAAATGCTTTCTTTATTTTCTGCAGGGTGACACGAGTTTTTTTGCAAATAAAGGATGTTTTTCAATTTCAATTTGATACGTAGGTACTTTTCAGTTTAACATCTGATTAGGCCCAGATGGAGTCAGGAAAGATTGCCACAAATATGGCTGTAAAGTCTCCTTTGGTGTCTTTGAATATATCCACATTTAGTGCATAATGTTCCAGTGCTTTCTAAATGGTATGTTTTGTTGGATTGTTGAAAATCATTTCCTGTCAAATCCTTTGGGTGCCAGCTAACCCCTGAAACCACAAAAAGTCAGTGTGATCTTGTGTAGAATGTTGAGGTTGTACGTATACAACATTCAAAACTAGCACATGTGTGGCAGAAACGTTTTGTGGAAACATTTTCTTCTTCTTCTTTTCCTTTCGGCTTTTCCCTTCAGGGGTCGCCACAGCGAATCAATTTCCTCCATCTAGCTCTGTCCTTTGAATCCTCTTCTCTCACACCAACTACCTTCATGTCCTCTTTCACTACATCCATAAACCTCCTCTTTGGTCTTCCTCTAGGCCTCCTGCCTGGCAGTTCAAAACTCAGCATCCTTCTACCAATATATCCACTATCTCTCCTCTGGACATGTCCAAACCATCTCAGTCTGGCCTCTCTGACTTTATCTCCAAAACCTCTAACATGTGCTGTCCCTCTGATATACTCATTCCTGATCCTATCCTTCCTGGTCACTCCCAGAGAGAACCTCAGCATCTTCATCTCTGCTACCTCCAGCTCTGTCTCCTGTCTTTTCTTCAGTGACACTGTCTCTAGACCAAACAACATCGCTGGTCTCACCACAGTTTTGTACACCTTTCCCTTCATTTTAGCTGAAACTCTTCTATCACACAAATGGAAACATTTTATCTCAATTAATTTGATCATTCTGAAGAGTAAGTAAAACATCATCAGCATGAGGTTGAATCTGTCCTCTGGATTTGTGCAGGGACTTCTTTTTCCTTGCACAGAGAGCTAGCAGGTTGTTCCCCTGCTGAGTGTGTGGCTGTGATGTAACTCTGTTTGTAGTGACACTGGCAATGAATGGCCCTTCTCACTATCTGACCAAACTATTACTGCCTTTATTTCGACTGGTGTGATGTGTCATTCTTTGTTTTCTCAAAGCGAATCAAGAGAGAATCTCCCCTTTCTCTCCGTAGTGGGGCGCCAGGCAGCAGCAGTGAATCAGAGAGCAGCTCCGAATCGGACACAGACGAGTCAGAGAGCAGCTCCAGTGACAGCGAGTATAATCAGGCGTCCCGGACCAACACCCCAGAGGTACGATGATGAGAGCAGCTCTGAATGCATGGATTGATGTCGATACCACATCACTCTGTTTGCATGCAGTCAATAACGTGATTTGATGAAAGAAACAGAAGGAATAAGGTGAACTTTAAGTAAAATAAGGTAAATTATTCTTAATGCTCTTCCAGTCACCAAAAAAAGTAATTTTACTTGTTTCATGTTTTATAAAAGGCAGAGACGACATTAAGATTTGTCAAATAAATCCCAGTGGTTCAACAATTGGCGGTAAAAAATACTGACAACATTATTTATGTGTCTCCAATTTTGTTTACATTTCATAAAGAGACAAAGACACTTTCATTGCCTTCCTGTTTTCCCTGATCCACCACTATTCACGTCACAGTGTTTCTGACTGTCTGGATGTTAAATGGTCTCTTCCTCTCGTCTCTGGGTGGTGCTCAGAACGTCATAAAACTCCAACTGCAGAAAGCTGAATTATAACATTATTTATCACATTATTTTAATGGCTCAACGCTGCCTGGTTTCATAGGCTCACATAGTCATGTGCACTGGGAGAAAGCGACGCACGCCGAGAAAGAAGAAGTCTTTTTTTGCAGTTATCTGGATGGGAAAGGAATCCATAGTATGGAAATTAAATAAAAAGAACTACTTATGCATCTGAAAAAATATTCTATCCTCTCCAAAAAGAGACAAAATCCCTTCTGTGCCTCTTAAATCTCTAACTTGAGTTGTTGGGATGAAATAAAATTTTGTTGTGATAGATACTATCATCCTAATGAAATTGTGTTGTTGAGTGTGTGTGGGTGTGTGTGTGTGTGTGTACTGAAACACATTGCAAGCTGCAGGTTGTTTTTTTTATCCCCCTATAGCCTGAGCCTCCCTCTACCAACAAATGGCAGCTGGACAGCTGGTTGAATAAAGTCCAAGCTCAAACCAAACCGCTTGCTCCCCAGCAGCAAGAACATCATGGCACCGGTTAGTGTGGACATTTACATCTGCTGTGTCCAATACCAACCGCAGTTCTGCTAAATAAAGCTTTCTGATTTGAGCTGAATGACTTATTCTGGTCTACCAACAGGCTCCATCACTCAGGGTCTGGGGACTTTTTCTCCAGGGGTTGAAGCACCAGCAGTGAGCACAGTTGCCAAGACCAAGCCCTGCGGATCCAGCACCGCCCCGGTTCCATCTGCACCAACGGTGGAGCACAAGGAAACAAGGGGCGCCTTGTGGTAGGAGCTACGAGTGTATCTGTTTGGAAGTTAACCAAAGTTACCACATATTTGTCGAAGGAAATAAATGAATAAAAGAAGCACAGAAAACGAATTTGCAGGTGACAGTGGATGAAACACATTTTTTGATCTGTACAGTTCAGGCAGAGAGAAGACTAAGGCCAAGCTCAGCCAGAGGGCATCAGGGGAGGGCCCGAGATCAAAGACAAGGCTATCACCAGGTCTGCTGTCCGGACCAGAGGTCACGACCCCGAGGAGGAACACCACAGGGAAGAAACAGCCCAGACGGACAGACAGATCCAACGGCGTGGAGGACGGTCAGAACCTGACATGGAGCAGGTCAAACCAGCAGAGGTGACAAAGTGGTTGATCTGGGACTTATTTGATCATTCCTGATGAAATCATTCTGACATAGAAATAATACAAATACTAAAAAAAAAAAAAAACAGGAGAGATGAGACACGGTCATTTCATCCATAGTTAGAGGATAGTTTCTGTAATGAGATATTGTCAGGTAGAACTCATGTCACGTTCTTTCATGTTTGTTGTATCGGGTTAGGGGTTCCTGACATGAACATGTTGGGGAACCAACATGTTCTCAGTCTGTATGTCAGTTTAACTTTAATGTAACTCTGGAAACTACTGAAATCAACGACCGCTAACCTACGCTGTAAAGTTCATCATCAGTGATGCACTAAAGTACAACCTTAAGTAACAGAATTATTCGGACTTCAGATTGATCATCTTAGCAGAACAACACGAGTGTAACAGTTCCTGATGAATAACTAGACTTCATATCTTCTGTGTCATTTTATAATAGCAGCTCTTAAATCTAATCTCACGACGTGTAGTGTCAAGGGCTGAAAGAGGCGCCACCGGATCAGCGTGTCTGCAGTTCACTAATCACATCTGTGGCAAAAATGATCAGATTTAGCAGAAGCCATGCTCAACTGGATGTTCGCAAGGCTAGTTAGAAGAGAAAAAAAAAATCAACCTCCAAGCTTCATCTCTTTATTTGTTTCTCCTTCGTTCTCCTCTTCCCTCCTATTTTTAAGATTATCACATCCAAACAACTTCAGTCGAATGCATGTTGTTTTCAATTATTTCATGCTGTCTTTCATTTTTTCACTTTAAAGCACATTCACCCCCTGGAGGTGGCCGATGAAAACATTATCCTCTCCTCTTTGTCTGTGAAAAGCTGCACCGCAGAAGCAGAGCACTGCTCAGTGGTGAATCTGATTCCGATTGAGACTTTTCCTCTTATTCTGCTCTTTCCCACTGCAGCCCCGCGGCTCAGGAAAAGGACCTGTTGCCTCCCCCCTCCCTGGAGCATCAGAACCCCCAAAGACCACGAAGCAAACCCCCCGGTGGGAAAACTGCCCCAAGGAAAGAACCTCGCAGTGCTAGCAACCCAAGCAACAGCACAATCACTCCACCAGCAGCGATACAGCAAACCCCTGTCCCAATACCTGCTGTTAGCACGAACCAGGTGGGATATATATGTGTGTTGGGGGGGATTGGGGGGGGCATTCTTCTGACCAGTTTCTCCCCTGATCACCTCAGTCACAGCTGTCCATAATACTAATGTCCCAAAAATTACCTGAGTTAATTACTGTTCGAATGCTGCATTATTTACAATCACCTGCCTTAAGATTAGGATGTTATTTTCTTTATTATCTGGACAATGTGAAGAGAAGGATCCCATAATGATCCTCTACCTCTCTAACAAACCATAAATGTTTGCTATTACACGACTATTAAGACTCAACTCTGGCTGCTTTTATGGAAACATGGGAAGTGAAAAACAGAAATGAATAAAAGCCCATCGACTCACAACGAGTTAACACCCTGTGGTTTTATGGAGATTGGCTACATTGGAGGAGAAAGAAAGAAAGAAAAAAGAAAGACAGAAAAAAGAAAGAAAGAAAGAAAGAAATATTATAACTGAGATATTAGACTGCTAGAGAAAAGGACAGGAACTTAATCTGAGAATATCCATCTTATTTCTGCTATTATTAATAAATGGAGTCTTTCTATCCAATCAATATAAAATCAATAGGTAATATACCATCGTCAACAATAAAGAATGGACTGGGTTTTTGTTAAAAGCAGTGCTCCCTTAGAATTTTACAGTCGATGTGTGAAAGAGCAGAGTGTGTAAATGAGATTGTAAAAAAGTGTTGTAAATGTTGACCTCAGGTGACCTGCAGTAAAAGCCTGGAAATTGCTGAAGTAAGTCTGACTCATGAGAGAGAAGACACTTCTGTTTGTCAGAGACACAGATGTGAAGTCCGGACCTCACTACACCCTCTAGGATTTACTGGGCTCTGCCCTTGTTGATACGTGTGTGTTTTTATGATGCAGATGCTTCATATTAGTGCATCTGTTTCAGCATTTACAGAAAAACACTGCTCCTACCCAATGAGGCCAACACCCCAACAAAACAATATGGATGGTGCTCAGTGAGTTGGTTGACCTCAAGACTAGAAATATTCTTGGATTTTGAAGAATAGTTTATTAATCGTTTTTAAATCCGGAAGTAAGCATTCAGTATCTGAGGGATGATTTTGACTAGAAAATGAGTTCAAAGATGAAGACATGACTGTAGAGCTGCACAGAAAACACAGCCAGCAGCTCTGAGCTGGTCATCAGTAATGCCACACATCCTTCATACATGACAGACCTAGGTAATGATGATGATGATGATGATGATGCATAAGCTGATAGAAAATCAGATTCATTTTAGTTATTTGGTAAGAAGATTGTGACGTGGAGCAGGTGGAAATGCAAGGCAAGAGAAAAGGTCAAATGATGTCCAGGGAAGCCGTGCAGCTGACTTTGAACGTCTTCAGGGATGAATGGTCACAGTTCTTCAAAAAGGCATCAGTCATTTTTTTAATCTAGATCACAATAGTAAGAGGACACAGTTCACATTTCAAAACCTTCTTAGTGTTAATGGTGCAGCGATCAATCTGATTGATATTACCGCTGTCAATCAGGAATCACTTGGTTGACACTAAATGATGTCTAGTTAAAAATGTTTTATTTTGAAACTACATGTAAGAAAGAATTCAAATTAAAATGTGTAGAATGTAGATAAATTGTACATTGTCACGCATTTTAGAGACGTCACTGAATCAAAGCTGTCGTCCTTTATGTATAAAACAGGACAAGAAGAAACACAGAGGCCCAAACACCAGAATCACACCCAAGTCCAGAGAATTCATCGAAACAGATTCCTCCTCCTCGTCTGAGTGCCAGTCCGATTCAGAGGAAGCCATTAAAATCCCCGCTCTGCCGCCACAGACGACGCGCACCGCCATTAACACCCAGACTCTGACCAACACACACATACACACGCCTCTTCTTCCATGCCTTGCCTCCGTTAGCAGCCTGGGAACATTTGGAGGGAAGGGACTTCGAGTCAAAGATGGTAGCAATGTGACCACTAATGGTAGCAGCAGTAGTAACGGTAGCATCAGCAGCGCTAACAGTGGCAGCAGTAGTAGCTATAACTCCCTAAGCATTAGCAGCATTAGTGGTTCATTCGGCACGTCTGTTCCAGATCCTGGTGGGTTAGGCGGACAGTGCAAAGACCTGGAGTCCATGTCTCCACGGCCCAACATCCGACACGAGGTGCCTCCCCCACCCCTGAGAGACTATCAAGAAGTTCAAAGTTTATGGGTGAAAATTGACCTCAGTTCGCTCAGCAGGGTGCCCGGCCAGGGTTTTGGATCCAGGATGGGAACGTCAGAGATGGTCGGGAGTGAAGGGAGGGACAGGGAGAGACAGGGGATAGGTGTGGGAGAAAGGGAACGACAGAAGCAAGAGGAGAGAGAGTGGCCAGGGCTGAGAGAGAGACCTAAGTTACCCAAAGGGGAGAAAAAGGAAGAAGAAAATGAGCGATTGGTGCAGGAAAGAGAGAGGCAAGGTGAGAGAAACAGATTAGCAGAGAGAGAAAGGCAGGTGGACAGAGAAGACAGAGAGAGATTTGGGCTCGGGGAGAAGGAAAGGACAACAGGGAAGGACAGGGAGGTGTGCCAAAGTCTGGGGGTCCTGGATAACCCCCCAGTTCAGGAGCAGAATAATACCAGGCTGGCTGGGAGGATGGAGAGAGGAGAGCCTGGAGGAAAGCACAGGAGGCAGGCGGCTGGAAGCATGGCGCTCCCAGCGGAGAAACACACCAGCAAGAATAAGAGGAAGCATAAGGTGAGCTTTCACATCACGACCAGATGTTTCTTCACTCTCTGTTCACTCTCTTCTAGTCAAATTCAAATATTTTACTGACAAATGTTCACCAAGAACTGAGGGCCATTGCTTTTTTTCTCCTCTCCATTCCAGTCGGACCACAGTAGTGACCCATCTTTCCACGGCAATAAGAAGCTGAGACTGGACAAAGCTTGTCAACTCCTCCCACCGTGCATCTCTCCAATACACAACCACAAGAACAGTTCAGAGTGAGTACCAGGCTCAGTATTTCCATTTCACTGGATGAAAAGGAGCCTAAACTGTTACAAAAGTTTTATAGAACAAAGTTTGTAGATTAGAATCAGTGATCGCTAGTTAATCTCACGTATAGTAGATTACGAGAAGAAAATTTTATTTGAGTTTTTCATTCACTTGAAATTAAAACCATTCAAAGGATGAAATGTTGAATAAAAGTGAAAAGAACTCCTGGATCCAATAACAATGTGACTGGGTCAATCGTCACAGGTTCCATGGAAGTCTGTTCTTTAGTTTTTGTGTAATTATGGAGTGACTAAGAAACAAACAACAACAAAAACAACCTTCTTTACTCCTTTGTTGGCATTACAACAAGTCTTTATACTTTATCAGGTATCAGCAGCTGGACTGGGTGTTGCTTGAGCCTCGTCTCAATCACTCCTTCACATAGAAACAACTGGTCAGAAACTCCACTGACTACATTTAATTACAAAAAAAAATATGATTTCTTGTGCTGCCCTTTCTTTGTTTCCTGACTGTGTTTGTCAAACATGCAACGTGGAGGATGTAATTTGTTTGAAGCGCTCGGTATTTCAACAGAAACAGTTCCATGAAGATCCAAAAAAAGAGTTATGCCCCTAAAAATCGAGTTAGTCTTTACCCATCATTCCTTTCATATACTAGTAATCCAAGCTTTGCAGCGTCCCCTAAACTGAGTGCGTGGATGAAGACAATGTGACTCTGAAGTCACAGGAGAGGTTGTTTTGGCTCACACTGCAGCACAGTGTGTCAGTGTAAATAAGACAATATGATAGAGGACATACTTTAATAGCCATTATCACAGAGTACCCGGCAGAGGAAGAGGAGGGTGGTGGGGATGATGCAGACTTGAAACTGTGACATTGTACAGCAGACGTCTGGCGCTCTTCATCATCCAAGAGGCTTTTTATGGAAGCTGTAAAGTGGATGATGTTATCATCCTGCTCACACTCATTCAGTAAGTGTGACCTGTGACTGTTGACAGTTATTATGACCCTGTTCTAATCAGTGAGGTCATATTTGGACAGTAAATAACAAGAAAGGACGCATTAATGAGTTACTGTTTCCTCCCCATCAATTTTTTTTTTCACCTTGGTAAAATCTGATTTAACTTGGGCGGTTAAACATCAATATTTCAGTTTTGTCTTAAAATCTCATGTTCAGTTCCTGGTGAGTCCTGACCTGCTGTGCTGTGATTGGCTGATCCCTGCCTTGACTTGACTGCGAAAGAGTCCATTTTAACCCAAAATGTCATCTTTTACTGAATTTAATAGTTTAGTTGCCGAAGCTGAGTGGGCAGAAGAGTCCTGGGAATAAAATCTGACAGCCTCAGTGTGACTGTCTGCTTTGCCTGTGATGGAACACTGAGGTTACTGCTTTATGAAAACATTTGATTGACTGTGTGAACGACTTCTCCGTCTGCACTGCCAGATTCCTCAAAGTCCTTCCACCAATGAATGCAACAAAAAGAAAACTCTTCCCTCGTGTTAAACATTTCCTCTCAGGTGATTTACGGAGCACGTCTGTATGCTACAGCAGACAAAAAAAAAAAGCAACTTCATTTCAGTTTGAATTTAAAAGCCGGGCTCTTCCCACCTGGCTGAGTAACTGTTGAGTCATTGGAAAATGTTCAATAGATGAATTTACTCTGGGGTAACTCTGTGCTGTGGGCTTTTGAATTTCTTATCACTTAAAAGAAATATGATGCTCTCACATGCTTCCCAGCAAACAGCCGGCGTCTCCTAACAGAGGGACACACACACGCATGCAAATGAGCATGGTCACACACATATGATGTATACTCTACCCAGACACACAGGCATACACAAACTCACAGTACAGCCACTAATTAGTCTTTGTCTCCCTGGGTTTGTGTATTATCACTAATGTTGGGGCTCAGGGCGTTGTTCTGCAAAGTCAGCAACTTTTCTCTCTGCATCAAACCCCCAGAGTTTCCACGCTGGAGGAAAGCATAAAAATCTTATCTGTTGTGTTGCAAACAATATGAGTCACGAGAGCTACAGTAAGGCAGCGGAGGGAATAACTGTTAACGCTCTAGCAGGGATGCAGAATTACTACAGTTTAAGAAGGAAAATATTATTCAGCAATTGTAAATGAACTTGTAATGAGATTGTTAGGCCAGTTTTTAAAGGCATGAAACATAAGGGATGTTTCATGCCTTATCCAAGTAGGTGAAACACCTTCTTGGATGTTTGAAGATCACAAAAATAGCAATAGGCTGACTAGTGTTCATTTGTGTTTATGTTTTGAGTGGCAGAGGGTCGTGGCATAAAGAACAGAAGAAACAAGTAGATCATGTGTTTGTATTTCAGGCTATATAAAAGTATCTGTAACAGATAATGCATCTAGATCACATAGACATTCTATAGAAGATTTGGTTGGAAACACGTTTCTAAAATGGAAACTAAAACATGTTTTGCACTGATTTACATTTATGAATAAATACATGTTATTATATATGTATACATACACACAGATTTCCAACTAGTTCTGCATCATCATAATGTGGGTAGTAAACACAAATGAATGTGAAACTTCTCCACAGGTTTGCTTTCACACAGAACCGTTCTGCTCATTTTCTCACAGGAAACTTTTGCTTGCCTCTGGGTCTGGTACAAACTTCAGAGTGCATTTTTTTTAATGTCTGCCAAGAAGGTTTGTTACCAGCCGGCTGCCATATTGTATCCTGTTTCAAAACAGAGGCACTAAACACAAACACTGGCTCCCAATTTGCCACTAACTAGCCTGAACGTACGCTGGTCTGTTGTGTGCGGCGTTTTCTGGCTGTTGATGATTGTTTACCTCGAGGAAAAGGAAATACCACAGCCTTTTTTTGTTGTTGTTGTTTTTTTGCTTAGTTTGACCTTGTAGCACCAATCTTAGAAATGATGCTCGTCTTTTTCTTCCAAAAACAGCCGTTTTTATGAACAGATCATCTTTACTGCTGTGAAATACTTCTTAATTATCCTTTCATAGCGGAGTGATGTTAACTGAGAGGAGGTAGTATATCAGGCTTTAGTAAACAGAGATGATTTTGTAATAAAATTATTTTCAGTCTGACAATATAAACTGATAAATGTAATGTTTTCTTATTGTGTTTGTGCGCACGCGTGTGTGTGTGTGTGTGTATGTGTGTGTGTGTATGTGTATGTGTCCGCACGTGTGCAGTGGCTCTCTGAACAGAAAGCAGCCTCGCCAGCGGGATGAGAAGCTGCTTCCTCCACTCCTCTCCCCCCTCTCCAACGACCCCCCTCGTAAACGGGTCGGTGACGGCGGCCCCTCTCTGGGCCAGGAGGGCGGCCCCGCTGGGATGCTGCCCTGTTCCACCTCCTCCGCTTCCTCCCTGTCACACAGACACCGGAGAGGCGAAAGCAAGGCATCATCTCATGTGAGCAGTGGACGTGTGAACGTTAAACACTTACAAACACGTTTTTAATCCAAATGTGAACTAAACACACTGATGATAACTTTTCAGGAAAATGACCTACATTGTATATATTGTGTATTTTTTACTGCAAAGATGCTCACTAAGCATGTTTAAATTTAAATCAATAACTAGCCATTTTAAACGGATTGATGTAGAAGCAAACACACGTCTCCTCTGGTATGAGGAAAGTTTCTTAACCTGAAGTTTGATTTCGAGGCACCAAGGCAGCCTAAAATGCATGTGTTTAGCAGAACATTCAATGACAAACACCTTCCTCTAAATTACCAAAGCTAGACGTAAGCGTTGAAAATATTTCATTAACGCAATACAATTTACTGGATTGTCTCACTCTCTCAACACCTACTCAGAGCGCTGACAGCCAGCTCGCTAATGCAGCTCTCAATCCTTCACTGTGAATAAGAAGCCAACAATAAAATTTAAGTAGCTGCTTGATGAAAGCCACACATTGTTCTACTAATTAATAGTATTATAACCATGGATTTAATGCCTTCTCTTCTCTAGGAAATTGATTCCCGTGGCGAGAAGCCCAGTGGAGATGGTTATCATGCAAACGGACAGTCAGACTCAGAGGTGTGGTCGGAAGCGGCGACTGAAGCAGCCGAGCACCGGAGGCCGAGGCTTTCGTTTGCCGACACGTACGTGGAGCACATGCCACAAACGCCGACGTGAACGCGTTTCGTATCTGCGTTTAAACGCCGATATGTCATCAGCAGATTAATGCTGACGCATTAGATGTGGTGGAAATGAACTGAGATGATTGATTATCTGCTTGTGAGGTCTGTTCAGCATGACTCATGAATGTGTTTGTGTTCTAATCACTATCATTTATCAGACCTTGCAGACTTTACATAACTCTCTTGACTCTTTTGTTGGTAATTTCCTCATGCTAGTGGAAGCATGACCCATAGAAATGTATCTCCTTGCTTTATCAGGAGATTCATGTTGAGACAAGTGAGTTCATTCATGTAAGATGGAGAGGATTTCACATCTAATTACAGTAAACAGTGCATTTCAGTCAAAGCCAGACTGAGGCGGAAAGATGAAGGACTTTAAAACACAAAGGCCAAATTGTTTTATGGTGCACTTCATTTCTAATAGTAGAATTTTGAGGAGAAGATACTACCTGATATGCTGGTCACTAATAGCCCACACTATTGAATAATATTTACAGCAATACCTTTTTAAGCTTTAATACAAGTTGTACAATTTTTCTGATATACCTTAAATAGTTACTACCAAAAACCAAACAAATACAATCTGAAACTTTAAAATAAAAATGATCTCTCTGAGAAAGACTTGCCTTATATAATTGTATGCTCATCTAAGCGGCTACTTAGTAGTTATAAAAGAGTTTGTTTTTTTTTATCTCAATGACATTTCCATGTTCAAATAAAGGTGAATTCAAAATAATTCTAAAAAAAAGTAAATACAATTCTAAGCACTGAATAATTACCTGAGGGTCTGAAGTCTGTGCCCACCGGCTGCTCCTGGGTTTGAATACAGAGGACTGTGTCTATCCATTGAAAACCTAAAATACTTTTTTTGTGTGTGTCATTCTAATCATAACTTGATGGTTTATAACAAATCATCTGATCGTATTGATTGATAGCATTTCACTCCGTAATTTTGGGGATTTTAGAATAATACCCCCACTTTCCACACGGTGACATATGACCGTGTTGTGGTTTAAGGAAATATCACTCCCTTAGCAGCACTCTGGCTGTGTTGAAATCCGGAGCGATGATTTGTCTTCTGACTTATTTTCCCCAAAGGCTTCTTGCATTATTCATGAAACAACATGTTATACTCAGGTTACATTTGGCCTGGGGTCTGTCTACTAAAGTAGGCTACTGGAACTCACTCTAAGCTACTCTCAGTTGGTCATTATGAAAATAGGCTCCAAAACACAGGTGACTTTTTGTTGTTGTTGTTAACCGATATGTCAAGCATGGTATTTATGTCCTTCCTCCTCGGTGCTGTTCCCAGAGTCCAAAGTGCCGACTACTACATGCAGGAGGCCAAGAGACTGAAGCACAAGGCTGATGCTTTGGTAAGATGATGCCTTCTGCAGACACACAGCTTAGACAAACATTTCCACAAACACAAACACTGGATCAACAGTCTAGACTCTTATTATATGGGTACACGCACAGACCTGTGTGTCGCTGCTTGTGAAGGAAAGCCAGTCTGATATCAAGGACTGCTGTGTGATTTGTGTTATTCATCGCACCGTTTGTCTCCAAGTAAAGACTGCATTCAAGGACAGATTACGTCTGCAAGATTATGCAACATCAAAGGAGTTATCTGATCCAACTGAACAATGAAATCACACTTATTTACCGTGCTGTTGATCTTATGTTTACACATTGTTCCCTCTGATTTATCTGGGGATTTGCATCAGCAGTAGATAATACAAAGGAGAACGCTGTGTCAGCCACAAAGCAGTGAAGACACATTTTCATGCATTCACTTCCTACATTTATTTTTCATTTTATCCTTCATCTTCTCTTACTGTCCTTCTGTCCTTTCCTTCTTCATCTCTATCCATAGATGGATAAATTTGGTAAAGCGGTGAACTACGCAGATGGCGCTCTCTCCTTCATAGAATGTGGAAACGCTATGGAGCGAGACCCACTAGAGGCCAAATCACCGTACACCATGTACTCTGAGACTGTGGAGCTCATCAGGTACTGTATGACAGGAGAGACAATGACTCTCTCTCTGCTGCTACGAGCCAATACCCAATACCATGTCTATTAATATCTGTCTGTGTTTGCCTCATAAAGTTGCATGGTTACTCAAAATATTTAAGTAGTGATCAATTCACATTTTCTGGAGGGAGAGGGCATAGCCAAAGGAACAATCCACAATCCAGATGGGATGGAGTCATTGTAGGAATTTTGCTTCTAACTCGTGTGAATGTGTGTGATTGTTCCGGTGGTGGTCGGAGGTGCCGTTGGCTCAGATTGGCTGTCACGTTTCTGTCAGTCTGCCCCAGGGCAGCTGTGGCTACATATGTGGTTTACCATCACCAAGTATGAATGAGGAGTGAATGAATAATGGATCCACTGTAAAAGCAACTTTGAGTGTCTAGAAAAGCACTACATAAATCTAATACATCATTATTATTATTATTATTATTATTATTATTATTATTATTATTATTATTATTATTATTATTATTATTATTATTATTATTATTATTATTATTATTGCTGGATAATGCTGAAAGTGGTTTAAATGTGGTTGAAAGTTGTTGGGGCGGCAGTGGCTCAGCGGTAGAGCGGTCACCCTATGATAGGTGGTCGGCGGTTCGATTCCCGCTCCCGCCAAGCCATCCTCGGAGTGTGAGCTGACAGTGGGAGGTGTCAGCTCACCTCCCAGTCTTAGCCGAGGCGCCCTTGAGCAAGGCGCCACCCCCCTTACAAGCTAGTCATTTGTCGTGACCCGTCACTCCGCCTCCTCCTATATTCTGTTTGCTGTGTACTAATTGCATGCCTACAGGCCCCTAGTGGGTTGTGTTCAGGGGCCTGTTCACAACTATGTATGTATGTATGCATAATTTAACACATATATACATGTAGCTGTATAAAGTGTGGAGTGTAAAGACAATTTCCCTGTAGGGGATTATTAAAGTGGATTTTCTTCTTTCTCCTTCTTAAATGATGAGTCTGATCTGGATCCACCTAGTACTACAGATCTGATTAGAATATACACACTTATAGCACTCGCAGAAAAAAATACCATTGAGAGATAGCATAATGCTGAAAGTGGTTGAAATGATGCAAACAGCTATCGGAGGTTACTGGAGGAAACAGCCATCGGTGAAATGACGTTTTACAGGTCTGTAGGTCAGACGACTGGGCAAAATTTACAGGCAAACATTCAGTGAAAAAATACTTTCGAAAAAAAGAAAAAAGAGACTGCAGTTATCGCTTACTATAAAGCTATAAACCTTTCCTAAGACCCAGAACGTCACAATGTCTACATAATTAATGTCAAACATTTTGAAGAATATTGCTCAGAATTAGTACATATTTCTTATCAATCCAGTCAATTTTAATCATGTCATCTGGAGGTTTAGGCTGCAGCCACAGGACACGACAAACCCTGTCTTGAGTTTTTGAATAAGATCTAAACACGTGATTAGCATGAAGTGGGAACCTCGGAGGTCTCAGCTGATTAAAACTTGCATTATTTTATATTGTCGAATTTGCCTTTCATGCCACAAGATTTTAACTATGTAATAAAATTTTGTATTTCATTCTGTTGCCTCACTATTTTGAGAGTTGAATTCTGAATATTATTCATTTAGATTTTTCTTTATTTGCTAAATTATTAGCATCCGATTTAATTAACCTGTATTTTGCTCTGATAAGTCATTAGACTGATTGAGGTGAACGATAAAGTGAGATCCTCTCCCATATCTGTGGTGATGTATTTATTTATCCAGGAAAACAAGAATTTTACTTGCATTGAGCAATAGAGGCTGTTCTTCTTAAATGAATCCAAGTGTGTAGAAACAAGGTGTGAAGCCTTTTCTAGGAATGATTATCGGTGCGTTTGTCGTACAGCTTTTCAGGTAACATAAGTGAGTTACATTTTTAAGGTACGCAGCGACATTCAGGGATATTTTCCCTTCAATGCTTTTTCACGTTGAAAAAAATGGTGTGACAAAATTTTATTTTGTCAAGTGGTTACACTAAATAGTCGTGTCTGGATCCAGATAAATAATTTCAATTGAGTTTATTGGTGTATAAGTAATCTGGAACTATATCGGTAAAAATGTTTGCAGATTTTTTTTTCTTTTCACTTGAAACAAATTGCTCTATTTTTGTCAAAGACAATGAATTAATTAATAAATGAACAACTACTAAACACATTCAATCATATTAACTCAAGTAAACTCATTTTAAGTAATGTGTTTGTACCTGGATCATATCAATTTGTGCAACTGGTTGACCTAAAGAAATCAAGTACAGTTAAAAATAAAAAAAAAAGGGTTGGTTTTTTTATTGTAGGTGGAATTCATCAACCTATTTAAATCCATTCAAAGAAATCAGATTAAACCTGCAGCATTTACAAGAGGGCAGAGTTGTTGTTTTTAGTGGCCCCTTCAGGGACGCTGCATGAGTAAAACCCAGCTGTAGGGCTGCTGGTCTGTGACCTACCTGACCAGACAGCAGAAGAAAAACCAAGGAGATCAATAAAGTGTAGCAGTGGAACTATCGTCCTCAGCTTCAGCCGTCTCTGCTGAATTTCATTGTGACTGATTAGCGACCTGGCTAAGCAATCAAACAGGGTCACCGTGGGCCGGAGCAGCAGCTCACCCTTACAGCACTTCCTTAAGTACCTAATCAATAACCAAAGGAGAATTGTATCCATCAATAGGGTCAGATTAAGCTAACCTTTAGCTTGTCTCGCTTCAGGCTACTTCTGCCAGTTTGATACTGGATGTCAGCAAGCTCAACAAATTAATCACCAAGTGGCGTGTGGTTGATTCATTTTCTTCATGTTGAGTAGCTTGAATTTTTGCTTGAATGATTTCCTCGATTTCATAATTAAAGCAAGAATTACATGTGAGCGTGTTAAGAACATGAATCGGTGGAATGTCAGCAGATGAGTAATGAGCCTGTGTCCCCCACAGATACGCCATGAGGTTGAAGAACTTCACCAGCCATTCAGCCACCGTCGCCGAGAAGAAACTAGCTGTGCTGTGGTATGATGCTCCTTGTTTGTTTGTTTGTGTGTGTGTGTGTGTGTGTGTGTGTGTGTGTGTGTGTGTGTGTGTGTGCGTGCGTGCGCGTGCGCGTGCGTGCGTGCGTGCGTGCGTGTGTGTGTGCACGGACACAGTAAAGTTGACTTATTTCATTCACTTTTAAACAAAAAGTATAAACTTAGATGCATCTAAAGAAAAAACACTCAAATTTAGAACATCACCTTTGTCTGACTCAACAGATTCTGATGTCATTATTATAGTGATGATGAATGCTCATTTTTAAGAAGTGACATTTAATGAGGAAGATATTGTAGTGGAGATTAATAATAACGTACAATTTAAATGTGTTCTGCAGTTGCCAAGCTATGTATTGGATGATTCAGTTATTACGAACTATTAATGTTCATGGTGATGGACAGGCTGACAGATGAGGTTAGACAGGAATCTCCATGGACTATGATGTTTGCAGATGACATTGTGATCTGCAGTGAGAGCAGGGAACAGGTGGAGGAGAAGCTAGAGAGGTGGAGGTTTGTCCTGGAAAGGAGAGGAATGAAGGTTAGCCGCAGTAAGACAGAGTACATGTGTGTGAATGAGAGGAACCCAAGTGGAAGAGTGAGGTTACAGGGAGAAGAGATCAAGAAGGTGGAGGATTTTAAGTACTTAGGGTCAACAGTCCAGAGCAATGGAGAGTGTGGAAAAGAGGTGAAGAAGCGTGTCCAGGCAGGATGGAACGGGTGGAGGAAAGTGTCAGGTGTGATGTGTGATAGAAGAGTTTCAGCTAAAATGAAAGGAAAGGTGTACAAAACTGTGGTGAGACCAGCGATGTTGTTTGGCCTAGAGACAGTGTCACTGAAGAAAAGACAGGAGGCAGAGCTGGAGGTAGCAGAGATGAAGATGCTGAGGTTCTCTTTGGGAGTGACCAGGAAGGATAGGATCAGGAATGAGTACATCAGAGGGACAGCACATGTTAGAGGTTTTGGAGATAAAGTCAGAGAGGCCAGACTGAGATGGTTTGGACATGTCCAGAGGAGAGATAGTGAATATATTGGTAGAAGGATGCTGAGTTTTGAACTGCCAGGCAGGAGGCCTAGAGGAAGACCAAAGAGGAGGTTTATGGATGTAGTGAAAGAGGACATGAAGGTAGTTGGTGTGAGAGAAGAGGATGCAGACGACAGGGTTAGATGGAGGCAACTGATTCGCTGTGGCGACCCCTGAAGGGAAAAGCTGAAAGGAGAAGAACAAGAAGTGCGCCGCAAGCAAGAGTCCATAACCATAAACCTTGTCAGAGCCCAACACCAACACGTTCACATGGCTCAGTAAAGGTCAAAAAGCATCACAAGCTAGTGCAAAAGTGACACTTAATTGAGAGATGCAATGTGGTACATGCACTTAACTAGTGATGAAAATAATCAGCTGGTATATCTGTTCCCAGTCATCTAGGAGGTAGCATTTAGCCACGTGTGTTTAGTCAGACACAAATAACTGATGTGTTAACATTAGTTAACAGTTAAGGCCTTTGCTGGTTGTCTCGTTGGATTGTGGATGTTGATCATTTGGTAGTGATGTCCCCTGGTCCTAGGGACACTAGTTGCATGTCTAACAAAGGGTCCTTCCTCCCGTTTGGTCATTTTTAAATCACATAGTGTGATTGTTGCCTCCTCCACATTAACAATCAGACTGCAGTGGAGAGAGAGAGAAAGAAAGATTTTGATTTTTAAAAAGCAAGTTTACTCATCAAAATTGATGTTACAAATTATTCATGCTCATACAAAACTAAAGAAAAGAGATTCAGGCAAAAGAAAAGAATTTTCATACAAAAATAGATAAATTATTGAATAATAGAGAAAATAATAAATTAATATAATATGCATAAATTAAACCAACCAACAACTGAACACATAGAACATGTTCACCATGTGGTGGTGTGTCGAATGCCTTTCACACACCACCACAACAAGTTCTTAAACGTTTTCACGTCTTTCATAGATCTGAAATAATTTAATTCAGTTATACTTCTTGTTTGAAACATTCTTTTTAAAATAACCTCCACATCACAGTCTGAAGAGCCTTCAAACCTTTTTTTCTCCTGCTTTAATAAATCACCATTTTTGTTTGACACAGAAGGAAATTTAAAATCCACCATTCCTTTTTTTTATTGTTATTTTCACTGCATTTATTAACCAGAAATGTGTGCCTGTTTGTTAAAACTGAGAGCAAATGAGAGAAAGACTCTCTAAAAGTAGGAACAGATTTTTGACAGTCCAGCAGACATTGATAAACGGTTTTTCTGTGAGAACAGAAATCTGTAATATCCTCCTCTGTAGATCTCCAGCATCTTTTGTTAATGGTGGCTTGTAGAAAGACTCCCATGAAGGATTCACACCTGGTGCCCGACCAAGATGAACCCTCCTTGGTGTACATTTTTTTTACTATGACTGTCACTGAGGCTGATCGGGTCTGACACACAGTCGGTAAGACCAAGCGCTTTACCGGGAAGGGATTGGTATCTTCTGAATTTTAAAGGCATGCAGTATAAAAATTAATCAGAGTCAGTTGCTGTGGAGTGAGTGGGCTCTCCCAGCCTCTCAGCAGACTACTGACAAGCCTCACTGAAGACACACCCACAGCAGAGGACACGCCCACAGCAGAGGACACGCCCACAGCGGAGGACACGCCCCCACAGCGGAGGACAGAGCAGCAGCAGCATCCAAAGATGATCCGCAAACCTCCACCTCATATCCAGGGGTGGAGATTTTTCCTGTCATGATTTTTGGACTCGACTGATGCTTCTGCAATGTTTCTCATGTTAAAAAATCCTCCCTTCATTACAGATTAATTTAAAATCCAAAAAAGTGAATTAAAACTCATGGGAGACCTCTCAGTCTCTACTCAGGTCCATTAAAAACAACACACGGTCAATTCCCAGTTCCCAACACTGGGCCAGGACCGCCTGCATTGTGTGTCGCCACACCAGGTGCTCACCTGGAACGCAGCACTCCTGCTGGCCACATGTATGAGCCCCTGCCCTCCTTCTTCTATGGGCAGGAAGAGGAGGTTCTGAGGGACCTAATGACGGCAGACCGGAAAAAGTCCATCATCACTACCTGTACTTTTGACAGTCAAAAATGGTGAAGGAGTCAAAGCAAGTCGACAGCTAATACCACAACAATGAGAGTTAAGGTGGCAGTGGCTCAGCGGTAGAGCAAGTCTTCCAATGATCACAAGGTCAGCGGTACGATTCCCGTTCCCGCCCAGCTACCCGCCCAGTGGGAGGCGTCAGCTCACCTCCCTGCCGAGGTGCCGTTCCCGCTCCAAGTTGCTCATTTGGGCGCACCGCTGCCCGCCACTCTACCTCCCACTGCATGCCTACAGGCCCCTTGTGTGTGTGTGTGTGTGTGTGTGTGTGTGTGTGTGTGTGTGTGTGTGTGTGTGTGTGTGTGTGTGTGTGTGTGTGTGTGTGTGTGTGTGTGTGTGTGTGTGTGTGTGTGTGTGTGTGTGTGTGTGTGTAGGTGTGTGTGTGTGTGGGTGTGTGTGTGTGTGTGTCTTCAGGGCCTACACACGCTAATAAATATGCATGTGATTGCTTACTAGAGTGTACTACTAATTTCCCTTCGGGGATTATAATCAGTATATTAAAAAAAATTACAACACAACCTCTAAAAGACGGTTTAGAATCCCATTCCAGTATTTTAGCCCCCCCTCTACTTTATCCACAACATTTTCCCAATTTTTCTTTACAAAACTCTAGACTTCCAGATGAACTCAAAAGGTTTTTTTTTTTAAATAAAAATTTATAGTGAAATGTATCTGGGAGTCGGATCTCCTCCAGTCCGTCTCCCACCATAAAAGCATGACTCCTTTCCCAGTTGGCCTTTGGCAAAGGAGATCTCACCAAAGTGTTGCACAATTTGTTTTAATTTCTAATTGAGCTGAAAATAAAATGCTTGCCACAAGTATGTTTGGTCTATGGAAATAACACCAAATCCTGTGCTGAATGGACTTGAGAGTTCATGTACATGTACTTTATCCATGATTAACCTGCCTGCTACACACTAAGTCCAAATGAACAACCTGCTCCATCACTTTTCTTAGCCTGTTGGAAAGATCTTGGACAGGAGCTTGTAGTCTGTGCAAAGAAGGGATACCGGCCGGCTGTTCTTGATGTCCTGTAGGTCTCTTTTTTTGGCAGGAGCGTGAGAACCACCCTCCTACAGCTCAGGGGCAGCCGACTTCCTGGCAGGCTTTCCCTGAGCATGGAGAGCAGGTTCTCCCAAATAACTGCCCAGAATTTCTTTAGAGAATTCACTGGGCAGGCCATCTAGTCCAGGAGGTTTCCCAGGTCTCATCCCATGCAGTGCCTCAGACAGTTCTTGCAGGGTGATGTCAGCATCTAGTGTGTTGTTTTGTTCTGCTGAGATCTTTGAGAGCACCCATCATAGTAATATCATTAAACTTACTGCATACCATGGCTGTCCTTGTGGACACATCCAACAGCTCACCTAAAGTACCCTCTATACCCTGTAATGCGTCCTCTGTCTCCTCTGGGCTCTGCTAAAGTCTTCCGTCCTGCCACGTGTCTCTCCAGATCTCTGGTAGAGCTGACCAAGTTTCTGGAGACATTGTGAGTGTACTATAGGCGCAGATTTATGATCTGGCCTTTTCTTATGTTGCATCATTGCTGCAGAGGGATAAAATCTCTTTTTTCTTGTATATTAAAACCTTTCCAAAAAGCAAAGATTTTAAACATTTGTTTGACAAAAGTGCTGTATTAAAATGCCAGAGAGCACGTCCTGCTTTTAGGTTATTAATTCAATTCAACAACAATGAAAGTATGATATGCAAAATCAGCTGGCAACATGGAAAAGTTCTTAAAAACACTAAAGTTCAGTGTAAAACAATTAAATTTGTCCGGTCTTGAGATGGATAGCGTGTTTTCCCTACAGCCTACCCATGTATGCTGCCTGAGTGTCCCGTTAAAATGAAGGTGTTATCAAAATGAAACAAAAAAATTTCTGATCTGATTTTTTTTTTTTCTTTTAAAATCTTTATAAATTTTGAATTTCATTTTCATCTTGAAGCAAACTGTAATAAAACTGTTTGACAGAATTTTGTTTAGGATCACAATATTTACCCGTTCACCTGTAGGAGCGTAAATCACTCATTGCTGCTACTTAAGAACCAGTCTGTTCATAAAGTCAGTCTTGCTGGGGGGACATTAAATCAATCAGTTGAAATACTTTTTTATTTCCTCAAAGTGGTCTAAAAAAAATTGAAAACTTTCCCTAACTTATCTGCAAAGCAATGAACTCCGGAGCTTGATGTGGATTTTAATATTACCATGCAGTGGTATTATACATCGAAGGTCTTTCTAATCCGCAAAGACTTGCGGGGTATGTTTGAAGTGCATTTTATGTGAATGACATGAAAATAATGTTGAGGATGGAGCTTTAAAGGGAATGTGTACAGAGGTTTCATCTGCCTTCTAATGGTTTTGTTTCCATAGTAACCGCTGTCTGTCTCTGCTGTATCTGAGGATGTTCCATTTGAAGAAAGACCACGCTGTCAAGTACTCACGGTCACTCATCGAGTATTTCAAGGTAACACACACACACACACACACACACACATGCAGGCACGCAAGCACACACACACACACACACACACACACACACACACACACCACACACATACAGTTGGACGTGGGCTTTATTTCCTCTGCTTTCTTATTTTCTCTCTGTGTTGTGGAAAACATGAAAAGCTAATTACAATCCCTGAAATACATTTCATATTCATTTTCATGGTGCCTGTGCATTAATTTTGCATGGCCTTATTAAAATCCACTCTTTCTCGATGGTATTAATGCATTAATTAGCTCCATCAATCATCACACTGGATTGTTGGGGTTTATATGCTTGTTTTGATTAATTATGTTTAGTTTAATTCATTACCGAGGATGTCATTATCACAGTGTCACATTTGCAATGATGGGACTGGATATCTGCAAAGGGAACGTCTGTGGGTTTAGCTTGTGTACATGCTGTATGTGTTGACAGCAAGGAACAAATAACCAAGATCAGTCGGAGCTGTTAATTTTAAAAAGGAGCTGCTGAAAACCAGCCTCAGCAGCCCTGTGATACACTTATCCACATGACACAGTAATGTAGCTTTTAAGTGCTTGTCACTAAGGAATCTTACCGGATTTGTTGCTCAGAAATTACACATATGGGCCAAATTGTGGCACAGTGCAGTTCAGCCTGTGTAATATTAATATTAATAATTTAGCGATTTATTTGACACTTTTGTCTGCAGTGGGTGCTCTTTTTAGGGGATAAATGGATGAATCTACAAGGTAGAGAAAAAGACATTATTCATTCTGTGCTTTAAGTCACTGCATCATGAGAAAATGTTGTTTGAATGTAATTAGTTCATAATTAAGTAAGTTAGTTGAGCTTTCATTTTAATACCTTTGCTAATTCAAATAGCCTTTTGGCTGGCTCTGGTGCATTTACAGCAATTTATAAATGAGAGCTGACCTTGTAAAACAAATAATTAAATGGAGAACAAGTTTAACAGACTGTGAAATATGCTTAGTATGCCACTTAAAGTTAAAGGAGTTAAAAGACAGAATTGATGCCACTCTCTTATCTTAAATATTAAACCATAGCTAGAACATAAGCAGGGGAAGCCCCTCTGACCGTCTGCTTCCTCATTCTCCTTCTTTTGTTATTGTAAACCTTTTTATAATAAAATTAGGATTGTGAATTTGTCTTTTTGTATCCCAGAATTCAACAAAAAGCTCCCACCAAGCACCCTCTCCCTGGAGGACAAATGGAAAGTGAGTACAAACACATGAAGTATCCCCACCTCTTCATCACATAGATAATTGAGAATTTATAATTCACCAGAGCTTTTCTGTGAAACACCATGCTGCCTGTAAAACCCACTTCCTCACACACTCCTCAGGAAGCAAATAAAAGGATTGATTTGTTGTAGATGTGAGGAGAAGACGACTGGAGGGGCTGTGGAGCACTGGCTGGGAAGGAGTGATGATAGATGGAGGAATAGAGGGGTGGAGGCGCTGAGGATGTGAAGCTAATGAGTTTGGACAGCTCTGAAACTGCACAAGAAGAAGAATGGAGCAGTGTGTGTGCGTGCGTGCGTGCGTGCGTGTGTGTGTGTGTGTGTGTGTGTGTGGGCGTGCATGCGTGCGTGTGTGTATGTGTGTGTGTGTGTTCATGCACATGCAGCATGGAATCAGGCACAAATCAGAAGGTCAGCATGGGTCAAGGCCACATCACAGACATTACATCACTGCCTTACAGTGAGCAAAGCACAGCAGCAGTTTTTTCGTGGTGGTGTGTGACAGGTTTAAGGCTTCCGATCACTGATTTGGTTCTGGATCAGATCACTGGTTTGGTTCATTATTACATCACAGGTTTGGATAAGGATTAGATCACAGGTTTAGTTCAGGATTAGATCACAGGTTTGGGTCAGGGTTCGATGATAGGTTTACCAGTAGTTCAGGATCCGGACCAGAATCACTCCCATCACTGTGTCCAGTTCAGCTGCTTTGCGTCAGTCTGCTCAGGCCTTAGGTGCAGACACACATGGACGGTGATATCGTGTTTAACTGGACTACTTTTAACATATTTCCATATTCCCGTATAAAAATATTTTCCTGCCTTTTCTGCTTCCATGCATATAATAACTGTTTGGGTGTTGTTGTTTTGTTTTGTTTTTGTTTTGGGGGGTTTTTGGGGGGGGGGGTTTATCATCACAATGATGATAATGACAATAAACATTATCTTGGACTCAGAAATGAACTCTTCTCGATTTGCTGTTGTTGTTGTAGCAAGACTGTTGCAGATTATGGTAATATTTCTGACAAATAACCACAAGGAAAATGCTTAAATTACTATATTTCATTTACAGACGGCCAACCGTCTGCCTCCTTGTGACATCATAATGTTTTGAGTGTTGGGTTTTGGTCATTAAAACAACATTCAGCACTATCTTACGACACAAAAGTGTTACGTTCTGTGTACTTTCAATGTCAAATTAAATACTGAAAAAACATGACGTAGGAGTCATATTATATTTACAGTAAATAGAAATAGATGGAAATTAATGTATTTTTGTATTACATATAAAGTACATACAGTAATTTTGTCATATTACTGTATGTAAACCAACCAAGACATCCGTGTGGACTTTCCTTTCAAAACAGGAAACTGCCCCGGGACAGGCAGACGATTCTTTGATGTCGTGTTCTTCTGGTTGTTCTCATTCTCTAAAGTACTTCCATCACACATTTATCATTTCTAATTGTATTTGTTTCAATGGGACTCCCCCGCTATCTGCATTCTCCAGGGTCAATGGGACTCCGTCTCCTCTTTCCCTCAGCCCCTCCCCAGCCAGCAGTGGAGGAGGAGGCGGAGGAGCGGGGGGAGGTTCTTCAGGTGCCCCCAGCTCGTCGGGGAGCGTTGCTATTCCCCAACGGATTCACCACATGGCCGCCAGTCACGTGAATATCACCAACAACATCTTGCGGAGCTATGAGCATTGGGAGATGGCCGACAGACTGGCCACTGATAGCCAAGGTAGGACTGAACATGATGATGAATCAGCACTTCAGAAACTGGGGGCAAGATAAAAGATGTTGGTAGCAGCGTTACTGTTTTGTAGGCAAAATATTTTTAACCAATCAGATTTCAGCAGGCGTTGATTGCATGCATTTCATGTGGAGAAAAAAGGTGGATAACATCATGCTATCTTGGAACCCACTGACTAACATTTGATGACAGGACATTTCGTTCTGTTTCCTTCATGTGCGTTCACACGCTGATGTATGAGCTGAATCATTGTCTCATGACAATGATTTGTTCTGGGATTGCCAAATGTAAACAATGACTGGCTCACAGAGGAGGAAGTCTTGGCTTGTTACCTTGACGATCCTTTATCCCCAGACGGTAATCATCATCAGACGATTCGTGATCAATCCTTTTTATTGTGCAGTTTATTCACAGTGTCCCACAAACAAGAAGTAATGACATTTGGTTTTCACTAGTTCTGCTATTTTCTTTCACAATAGGTATCTCTGCTGCTTACGTTGCTTAACCCTAATAAATACTTCATTCTCAGCAAACGTCTCTCTGTTACCGTCCTGTAGAGTTCTTCCAGGAGCTGGACTTGGTGATGGAGCCGTTGAGTCAGCAGAGCAGCATGACAAAGCTGGTCCGATACATCAGACAGGGACTGCACTGGCTCCGCATAGAGGCTCAGCTGCTGTAAGGACTGGACCCGATTCAGAAGAAAAGAAAACACTTAATAATAAGAAAGGTGGGCCTGGGAGCTAGAACTGGGATAACAAGTGAGATGAGACTCAAGACGATGCTTCATTTCCCACTGGGATCTTACAAGTGACCCAACACCACCCATAGTACTGAACTCTGTGGAATAATTGGGTTGAAATTCCCCCGCCTATTAAGCTTGAACTGTAGCTAAATTTGTGAATTTAAACCATAAATCATGTAATACAAGTTAGCACATTAACATGTGGCTGATGCTGCTCTTTGGAGGATTTGCACTATGGACGCAGTATAAAATTCCTATCCTAAAGGGATGATAGACAGAATAGACAGAAGACTGTGAGAGGAAATGCAAAAAAAAAAGTTTTTTTAATCACTGATGCAAGATGATTTTCAGAGAGATATGTGAGAACCTGGTGCGATTAAGGTGTTGAAATGTTGGAAAGAAGCTCAGCAGACGGTCATCTGATCCAGCAGTGGCCTAGAAATGTGTGTGTGATTGAGAAAACAACAGGCTAATTTCAATCCACGAGGAGTAGTGGTCCTATTCAATGGATAAAGACCACAATGGAAGGGGACGGGGCTCAGATACAACCACTAGAGCTGAATCGATGGAGGCTGAACTTCTTGCGTCCTTTGCTTCTCATTCAGTCAGAGGCAAATGTATTACAACATGCAAAAACTATTCAGTGGGATATATTTTCATTGCATCATACTCAGTGTTTGATGCTTATTATGGCTGAAATGTATTGAGTTGTAATAATAAAATAAATGGATTTACATAGACTTACATATCACTTAATAAAGTGGGTTATGAGATAGCCTCTCAGTAGAATCCACTGAAGATAACCGCATTAACAATAATAATTATAATGGTGTCTGTCTAGATGAAGGGGAATAATATCTGGTCCAGTTCCAGTGTGGGGAATTTAGGCTCAGCATAAAAAGCGTTCAGTCCACTGATCCTACAAATGAGAGTTTGTCACAGAAGCAGTCACTTGGTTCTTCTCTTACTGGTTTGCCCATTTAGTTATATTTCCCTCAGTAACCCACCAACCAAGGTGTTTAAAACTTCAGGGGGAAAACTGCAAGATTCAGTATGATTTGCCTGTAATTGAACCCCCACCCATCCGCAGGTCGATCACGCAGAGAGAAAATGTCATCTGTGTATCGGCAGCGACTCAATGAGATCGAATCATCCACTCAAAATCTTGTAGTTGTTTCCCAACATTTGTTGTGCTGTGTTGTTAGTGTGTGTCTGTGTACAGCTGATTGTCAAGTCTATTTAAAAAGTTTCCTGACTGGACAATAATAATGTTTGTGTACCATAATGTACAGATAGTGGATTGTTTGTTTTTTGGTTTTTAGTGTCTTGTGAATGAGAAAATCTAGCACGAAAGCATATTTATGTGTGTGTGCGTGCGTAGTTGCGTGTGTGTGTGTGTGTTTGTGAGCGTGTGTGTGTGTGTGTGTGTGTGCGTGTGTGTGTGTGCGTGCGTGCGTGTGTGTGTGTGTGTGTGTGTGTGTGTGTGTGTGTGTGTGTGTGTGTGTGTGTGTGTGTGTGTGTGTGTGTGTGTGTGTGTGTGTGTGTGTGTGTGTGTGTGTGAAAGAGATAGAGATAGACAGAAAGTATGTGATTGCACAGACCATAGCTGCGTCTACACAGCACCAAACATAATCTGATTTTAAACTGTGTGGCACACAAACACAAGAGGAGACTCATATTGCTCCTCTGTTGTCACGCGTTCCACCAACACTTGAAATCTGGATTATTTGTTATGGTCTCTGTAAATCCAGCACATCAAGCATGAGTTTTTAAGTTTTGGATCATTGGACCATTCAATGAATGTGTATGGAAGACAATGTGGATGTGAAAAAAATTTTCACTATGACAAAAAAAATAGAAACTCAAGTGCCTCTATTTGTGTCCAGTGGGATTTGCTCTATTTATTTAAGAACAAAGAATTAATCTAAATGATTTTCCATACCATATTGGTATAAATATGAGATTGTTTTTCGTAAAATCAAATGTTTCCACAAGCTTTTTACTGGCGTTTATGAAGACACCAGGGTTTGGCTTTAAGAAAAATGTGTGATTTGTCAAATCTACATTAGTTGCTGTTTGTTTTTCTTGATGATTTGAGCAAGCACCAGTTTGTCTGAAATGCCTGAAAATTTTAAACCACAGCATGCAATAAATGATAGCTTCAGACCCAGAACTACTTGTGTCCATTTTGAAAAACAAAAAACAAAAAGCATTTTGATTGTTCTACGTCGCTGAACATACAGATCCATTTTAAATGCACAACAGAGTCGAAGAGTCTGATGGAAGTAATAACATTCAAGGACATCAAGTCACGTAACAGGAAAAGGATGACATTTTATACACGCAAATATGCCTCTTCACAGCGTATAATGTAAAAAGAATTATACCGCTGTCACCTTTGTATGTCCAATTTCATATAGCCTATAGTTTAGCTTAGTATAAAGAATAGAACCCAGGACCGTGGTTAGTTTGGTTTTGTACAAACAAGCTCAGTGATTCAAGCTTCATGTCTCATCTGTTGTTGGGCTTAACTACCTTGCATAAAATGTTTTGCTTTAAATTAAGTCTTTATTAATTTTTATGCCAGTGCAATGTAGAAAAATGAATAAATTCACAAAAAGTTGCTTTTAGCCAAAACAAATGTAGATGTTAGTTTATGGTCTATAGTAGGTTCTACAGCAATGGATGCTTAACTGAATTTTCAAGCATTAAGGGCACTGTGGGAAGTTTTCTTGAATGGGCAAACAGGTAGTCCATGTTTTTGGTTAGTATACCATGATGTGTCTTTTAGAACTGAGCCTTCCTGTATTGCAGAAAATTTACATTGTTGAAATTTGGAAGCTTTATATAAAACGCAGCCTTTTTCCAATGTTTTCATTGTCCATACTAAGCCAAGCTAACTGGAAGTTGATGCTAGACAGACATTAGAATGCAAGCAACAGAGTACACATATTTTCTAAAATGTCAGACTCTTCCTTTAAAATGGACTTGTAGTTCTTTACCTGAAGGTTTAGGAATGTTTACCATTAAACATTTTTGGAAAGCAGTCCCAAACATTTTGAAAATGCCTTTTGAAAGTTTATATTTTTTATTATCTAAAGCCAAATTGTCCCAATGAGCCAATGAACTTTTACAACAGACAACTAACAAAACCCACAATTGTTCCTGTTTGACCTCAGTCAGTTCCAGTCAGTCGTTGATCCAATTTAATGATGTTTGATGTTGTTTTGTTTTATGGTGAAACGGTGATGTTGCTATATTGTTATTGTTAATTTCACACAATGCTCCTTATTTTTGATTATATGCAGCCACACAATATACTGATACAGTAATATGCTGTAAAATGTCAAACACATTGCAGTGGAGACATCATGGGAAGCATTGGTTTCATCCCACTGTGCTACATGTCACATGATGGTTATCGTAAATATAAATTCATGCAACAGTTCATTTGCAAATGTTCAATATCAGTGTGTTGGTATATTGTAAAACATTAAGGGGGAACACTGCCTCAGCATGGCCTTTTATTCTGCTGACGTCTTATTAAACATCTCATTAGCTGCTGTTACATTATCACAGTTGTCAACTTGTTTATCAAAAGCAGTAGTGACAGAAACAACGTCGCTGCTGTGGTGATTACAGAAGAAAGCTAAACAGACTTATTTTTTGACAGCAGATGGTTCCAAGCAGATAATCACTCCAGTAGTTCTGAGTGTCTCTAATATTTGTTTGCATTTCGGAAAATCACAGATTTGGATTGCATAGGAAATTACCCAAACCGTCTCGTACAGTAAATGAACACACAGTAGCATCATTAATAAGGACAATAAAAGCTTTGCTTTTCAAATGCTTTCAATCTATCAGAGAGCTCCTTTTTTGCTGTTGTTTTTTTTAATGTTTTTTTTTTATTACAATTGATTGTCCTCAGTCTTAAAGTCAAAGACATGCATCAGTGAACGATAGAAAATTAGTCTCTATTTATCCAAAAGTGATTTGTTGAGGTCACTGGAGGGATATAATACTATTTTCTCACAACTGCACAGGTTGATTGAGGAAAATAACCAACATGATACATCTGGGTTTTTTTAATTCACGCTGAATTACCAACTAGTAGAAATAGATCTTAATGTAATATTGCAATATTGAGGGAGGAGTGGTATTTTTGAGACTGTTTTTATTTAATATTTGTTTTTGTACGCAGTGTATACACTTTGAGAAACACTTTGACATTTTTGGAAATACGGCTATGCACTTTCTTTAGGGGAATTAGATGAGACAATTGAAACCACTCTCATGTCTTTTAACTGTGGACAGAACATAGGAAACAATTATTCTACCTTTGCTGAAGTCCTAAAATCTTCCTATATCTCTCTTCAACCCGTGAATGAAGAGTTTTTATCCAGTTTCTTTAATCCATTAACTAAACAAAACTAGTACAAAATAGCTCCGGCAGCAAACCTTACTGAAAATCACAAACTTTCAGATTTGTTTTCTACGTTTTTGATTAAATGGATAATATCTCAATTTAATTAGCTTCAGATGTGCAAATTCTTACCTGTACCAGTGGTTCCAGTCTTAACTAAAATAAGCTACCACAGAGCTAACTACGTACTACACAAGTGCCAAACTAAATCTTTACTTTTTGCAAGATGATTACATTCTTTTGAAATGCTGAACATTTTTGTTAATCAGCCATTTGTATTGTAATTTCTATCAAGCTACTGTGTTAAAGTGGTATGTTGGTGAAGGCGAAATACAGGTTCTAGAAATCAAACATAAAAATGCTATCGTTCAAACTAATCAATGGTTTTATCGATCAATGAACAAATCATCTCCCAGAGTTGCTTCAATGCTTCGACTGTGCTTTGTGCAGTTGTTGTATCCCTCCTGGGACACAACGGGGTTAAATCATGCAGGGATTGGCTCAGGTGAAAAACAACCCACAGATCAGGAAGTTATAAAAACTGTGTCGACTCTGAGGATGTTCATGTTCTAGTCATTTTCTTCAGCCAGTGAAAAACTGTCATCTAGTCACAGTAGTAATGTAAAACAAGTCCATGTCTGTTTACTCCATAAACACGAACAAACATGAAAAATTGCTAATCTAATATAATCCTGAAACCAATCTGCCTTTCTGTCCGCCTCACAGAAGATTCTCTCCATAATGATCCACTTTAGTTTTTGCAACAATCCGTTAATGATCAAATGAAGTGATTTCGACATACATCAGTGTTAAAATACTAAACTGGGCCTTTAAAGTGTTGGGTGGTAAAATAAAATAGACATATGTGGTTTGGAGACAGGCAGCAACACAGTGCCTCTGATTCAGTCGGACAAATCTGTCTGTGGTTCTGATGTGCATAAATGTCTAAACATGACATTGTAAAGATTTCTACTAGGTAACATCCGGGAACACAACTGTCTAACATGGATCGCGTTGTATTTTTAAATGTGTTGCACAACTTCAGCTGTTTTTCTGTTCTATATCAGTGCTATCTTTTGCCTTTTATATAGTTCTTTTTATAATGAAGTTGTTGTATGTGATGAGAAGTTGTGAAGCAGTTCCATTGTTTTTAAATATTTAATGTCTCTAAAATATGAATTAAAATCTGTTTAAAGCTGCTGTCCCTACGGTCTTGTTTTTTGTTGGTTTTCAATGCTGTGTTTTACAGGACGCTGTTTGCCTGTAAAGGTCTGGACTCACGTTGAGCTTTAGGAAACGCATCACTCGTAAAGTTCACCACAAAAAACGTATTATGACATTTCTTCTCCCTTAAACACAAGGAGAGAGAGGAAACAGATAATCACTGTATTACAGTAAGATTAAGTTGATGAAGGAAATCTCTCCAATTTTGTACTCTACATGATTTTTTAATAAAGAGGACCTCAGTCTTTGAGTGCCCTTGATATATTAAATTATAAGAACCAAGCTACTCTTCTTATTAGTGCTAATGGATTCTTATTTCTACATCATAACAACCATTAGCCTACTTCAACATGCATGATTAATTCATTGAATATAGTCTCACATTAGGATTCAAGAGGGGAGAAGAAGAGGGAGGCGAGTCTTGAGAAAGTAAGACAGACTTGATGGACTCGAGTGTGTGAGAGAATTGAGAGGAATAAAGGAAAAGTCATGCTGTGAGTGTGTGTGTGTGTGTGTGTGTGTGTGCGTGCGTGCGTGCGTGCGTGTGTGTGTGTGTGTGTGTCTGTGTGTGTGTGTGTGTCCTTGTGTGTAGCACTAACACTCTGACAGTTAAGATTTATAGCTTTAATTGCCATAGGTAACCATGCAGTCAAACACACTTGCAGATATACAGTACAGGAAGACACACACACATGAAACACATATGTACCCAAGACACACACACACTGCAGCAATAGGCTAAGTGTGGATTGTCACCAGTGGGAGTTCTAACCTGAGCAGATTGTAATAGTGTATTTAAAGCCATGGATGCTCACCATAGAGGCAATAACCAATAAAACTAATCACTGCTGTCTGTTAATGAAAATAATGGTGTAAAATTGTAATGGATGCATCTTCACATCCGTCTAACGGCTCTGGAGTTCTTCTGCCTGATATATCAGAAATGTTGCGTGAGCACTAGAAACTCACGCACACCATCAATAATGGCTTCTATCTGGACTGGCACTGTGATCAAAACAACCAACAAGAAAATTCCTCCATGCATTTGAATCCTGATTGAGCAACAGAGTTCTGAAGTTTTAAAAAGCGTATTCATTCCCATCGTAAAAAATATATAATAAAAAAATCTGCTTCAGGCTGATTGAAAAGCAGGGCTGACTTTAAACTTTACAGCGTGGAGTCCATTAACCAGAGTTATTTATGATATGGCGAATGTTTATGTTTTGTTTTTTACTGTTTGTTTGCTTGTTTCTTCGAGATTTCTACAAAGATTCTGAAAAGATTTGAGTGAAAATGTGTTTCTTTGTATCACTAAAAAGAAGAATTCACTGAACTTGAAGTTGATCCAGGGACGCATTTGGATTCTGGATCACTTTTTCTCATTAGAGTTGATACTAATATCATGAAAAACAGACTCTTGAAATTAATCCACCTCTATATCCAGTTAGATCCAGGTTCAGATCATAATCTGGATTTGACAGTTTATCATATCTATTTGGTATGGGATCATGTTTTTCATATATGTCTTGACGAGAAACAGATCAAGATCTACCATTACGAGTGATTTTAGTGTTACAGAAAACACTGTAGGTTTCTGAGAAACAGGTTGGTTTGACTTAATCTGGAATGAGGCAGATTTGAGAAATGAATCTTGGCGACATCATGACTCTTGGTGCTGTCACACAGCACCAGATGATCTCCTACTGTTGATAGAAAAATGAAACAAACATACGTTACACACTCACAAACGTGTCCAATTCCTCACTCACAGCATGCTGACAAACAGCTGGTTTCAGAGACAGCGGTGTTAATGGAAGTACGTTAGTCTGAGAGCATCGTTTTACCTACAGTAGGAGGCATTTGTAATGGGTTGACGTATGAGGGAGCTAAGGGCAGCTCAGCTCCGCTGATCCCCCCAAAAGCCTCCTTTGAGACATTTAGATTGAGCTCTAAATCATGGTCCACTGCTGTGCCACAGGTTATAGCTTATTGTTGTGTGTAGGCCGAGCTGTCCATTAGTGAGGCACAGGTCGGCTCAGGTCAGCTTACAAGAAAATATTACCGGGGAGGGCTGACAGCTCAATAAGTGACAAAGCAAGTTATTGACAATACTCAGAATACACTGAGTGCAATCTTCGCTTCTGTCACACTGTCTCTCAAATCATTTGTTTGAGCAACAGAGAGAGAAAGACTGAGACAAGGTTAATGTTTTTAATGAAGGCCTGAGTAATTTGCTTCCATTCAAGAACAAATAACGCCATTAAATACCATGTGTCTGTTAATTTATCCCACTGGATGAGAAAAGAGAAGATCACCTAAAAGACAAGCATCTTAAGGACTAGGCTCAGTGGTAGAGCGGGTCGTCCAATGTTTTAAGAATGGCGGTTCGATTCCCGCTCCTGCCCTTAGTTCACCTTCGGAGCACTGCCGGGGCGCCCTTGAGCAAGGCGCCATCCCCCTTATATATATATATATATATATATATATATATATATATATATATATATATATATATATATATATATATATATATATATATATATATATATATATATATATATATATATGTATGTATATATATATATACATGTGACTAACTACAGTGTGCCACTAATTTCGCTTCAGGGATCAATTCAGTACATAAAAAATTAAAAAATTAAAAAAGAAAGATAGGCAATACAAGTTGTTGTTTTTTGTTTGTTTGTTTGTTCCCTCATTTGCCCATTCATTTGGACAAACAGGGATTCAGTCATTTTCTTTCAAAAACATTTGCCCTCAGGCTATAAATTCATCCTAATCTCCCTAATTTCCTAAATAATTTGAACGAATCACATATATTCATGGTGTTTATCTATGAGTGTGTGTAGTGTGTGTCGATCCAGATAATCCAGATCAGCTGGATCAACTTTTCATTTCTCTGAAAATATATGTATTTAACTAACATACAATAATAGATGTGACAGTTACAGGCTGAGGTAATGAGGTCTAGAGTCGTCTCCTGCAGTTTGATAAATGTGACTGGATGAAGGCGACTCGTTATCTGGTCGTCGGTGGGGATCTCGAATTGGTTGTCTTCAAGACAAGATATTTTCTCTCCAGTTATTCCAGTTTCCCACAGAACACCAGTGTAGCTTCTCCCTTGTTGCTCCACTGTAGATAACCTCCATAGCTTGGTTGACATAATCTGTGTAAAACAAGACATTATTTAATTTCTATACAGTGTTCCGGTTAAGGATCCCTGCTGTAACTATGGACTATGACCACAAATGATTTGATTCAATTTCATATTTTTTCATTTTTTATGTCATCTTTTAAAATAAAAAATAATCCATAATCCAGTTTTGTGCATGTTGTTCATGTCTCTGTTTATTCTCCTGGATTCAAGTTTGACCTAATCCTATCCTATTTCGTTTGCTGTGTGTCTCGCATTAATAATTATATTAACCTCTTCTTCCATAATTATGGGATTATTAGTGGACGGTGTCTTCATCAGAGAGCACATAAGCAAAACTGGATAACTCACTTGCATTCATTATCCTGTTTTTACAGAAGATAGTGTTTTAATCTCATCCTTCATACAGTAGCTTGTTTTTTTTAATAGACGGTGACTCACTGCAAATGGTTTTCACCTCATTGTAAAAACCACAGGCGTCATTCACCAGCGCCACCGTAGAGCTGATTACAGACATCAGGTTCATTAAAAGGAGCCCAATCAGAAAATTAATTACCACTCACACTTTGGCATGTTTTTTAAAGTCCATCATTCATTAGGTCCTATCTGCTCATGAGGGTTACAGCTTGCTGGTACAAATCCCAGCTGGGCATGGACACACGCTCGTTCAGTTACTCACAATTTGAAATATCCAATTAACCTTTGCTGCGTGTCACATACGCTGAAACTGTACACGGAAAGGCCCCGGGGTCGAACCCATACCTGTCTCGCTGTGAGACCACATGCTAACTGCTGTAGAAGGGATTGGAGATACGCAGGCTTCCTCCTCATGTGGTTCACTGCTCCAGCCACGCTAACTCGGAAAGAGCTCATCGGCCCAGATTGAATGACTCCTGAATGAACTGCTTTCTCGTTGGCAGCTAACATATCACTCATGTCTGGATTATAATTGGCTGCTTCATTGCTTCGTGTAGTTTAGAAGAACAGATTTCTACTTCGTAGGTCAGTAAAGCCAGACATACAGAGAAGCGCTGTGAGTATGAAGAGATCAGATTCGACAGCAAGGACGGAGACTTCCTGTTGTTTGTGTTTCTGTTTTCCTGCTTGTTATGTGTGTTTTTCTTGTATATTTATGTTCCCTCATCAGGGTCCAGATCAGATCTGTTTCCCCACAAGGATACCATAGATATTTAGTTTGTCATGGAGGTGAAGGTGAGCAAATCTAAACAGGAGGCTACTACCAATTCTTTTAAAAGCCGAGAAGTATACGTGTCATAACAATACAACAAGAAAAACCTTGCATGGGTGTGGGTAGACTTGAGAAAATGGCTCTTTAATCAAAAGTTTCAATAATTAGTGAATAAAAATATCTAGAAATTATCAAATGACCACCAAAGTTTGACGGTCATAGAGGTTGCTTAGTGATGAACCCACAGAGAATTACTAACCAAATAACCAGCTGGTTTTGAATTTAACATATTTATGGTTTTAAGCTCATGGTTTTTATATACCGTATTTATTCGAGTATAACGCGCAAAATTTTCTACCTAAAAAAGAACTCAAAGTTTGGGTGCGCGTTATAAACGAGGGCTGTGGTGACACGCTTAGATGTATTTGTATACAGTATTATTTGCGCAATGACTTATAGGTCGAAGATATCGCTGACCACAATCGCAAAATGCAACCACATCTCTCGACCCACAAAACGTCCTGGGTCTATTTTTAGTAACAGTATCCAAATCACTTCCCATGGGCTCACCACCTGTGGGAGGGGCCATAGGGGTCGGGTGCATTGTGAGCTGGGCGGTGGCCGAAGGCAGGGACCTTGGCGATCCGATCCCCGGCTACAGAAGCTGGCTCTTGGGACGTGGAATGTCACCTCTCTGGCAGGGAAGGAGCCTGAGCTGGTGTGTGAGGTTGAGAAGTTCCGACTAGATATAGTCGGGCTCACCTCAACACACAGCTTGGTACCAGTCCTCTCCAGAGGGGTTGGACTCTCTTCCACTCTGGAGTTGCCCATGGTGAGAGACGCCGAGCAGGTGTGGGTATACTTATAGCCCCCCGGCTTGGTGCCTATACATTGGGGTTCACCCCGGTGGACGAGAGGGTAGCCTCCCTCCGCCTTCGGGTGGGGGGCCGGGTCCTGACTGTTGTTTGTGCGTATGCACCAAACAGCAGTTCAGAGTATCCACCCTTTTTGGAGTCCTTGGAGGGGGTGCTGGAGAGCGCTCCCACTGGGGACTCGTTCTGCTGGGGGACTTCAATGCTCACGTGGGCAATGACAGTGAGACCTGGAAGGGTGTGATTGGGAGGAACGGCCCCCCCGATCAGAACCCGAGCGGTGTTCAGTTGTTGGACTTCTGTGCTTGTCACGGACTGTCCATAACGAACACCATGTTCAGACATAAGGGTGTCCATATGTGCACTTGGCACCAGGACACCCTAGGCCGCAGTTAGATGATCGACTTTGTGGTCGTGTCATCGGACTTGCGGCCGCATGTCTTGGACACTCGGGTGAAGAGAGGGGCGGAGCTGTCAACCGATCACCACCTGGTGGTGTGTTGGCTCCGATGGTGGGGGAAGATGCCGGTCCGACCTGGCAGACCCAAACGTATTGTGAGGGTCTGCTGGGAACGCCTGGCGGAATCCCCTGTCAGAAGGAGTTTCAACTCCCACCTCCGGCAGAACTTCACTCACGTTCCGGGGGAGGCGGGGGACATTGAGTCTGAGTGGACCATGTTCCGCGCCTCCATTGTCGAGGCGGCCGACCGCAGCTGCGGCCGTAAGGTGGTCGGTGCCTGTCGTGGCGGCAATCCCAGAACCCGTTGGTGGACATCAGCGGTAAGGGATGCCGTCAAGCTGAAGAAGGAGTCCTATCGGGCCTTTTTGGCCTGTGGGACTCATGAAGCAGCTGATAGGTACCGGCAGGCCAAGCGGAATGCGGCTTTGGTGGTTGCTGAGGCAAAAACCCGGGCGTGGGAGGAGTTCGGTGAGGCCTTGGAGGACGACTTCAAGACGGCTTCGAAGAGATTCTGGTCCACCATCAGGCGTCTCGGGAGGGGGAAGCAGTGCAGCATCCACACTGTATATAGTGGGGATGGGGAGCTGCTGACCTCAACTCGGGACGTTGTGACTCGGTGGGGAGAATACTTCGAAGACCTCCTCAATCCCGCAGACACGCCTTCCCATGAGGAAGCAGAGTCTGGGTTCTCTGAGGCGGGCTCTCCTATCTCTGGGGTTGAGGTCACCGAGGTAGTTAAAAAGCTCCTCGGCGGCAGGGCCCCGGGGGTGGATGAGATCCGCCCGGAGTTCCTAAAGGCTCTGGATGTTGTGGGGCTGTCCTGGTTGACACGCCTCTGCAACATCGCGTGGACTTCGGGGACAATGCCTCTGCATTGGCAGACTGGGGTGGTGGTCCCCCTTTTTAAGAAGGGGGACAGGAGGGTGTGCTCCAACTACAGGGGCATCACACTCCTCAGCCTCCCTGGTAAGGTCTATTCAGGGGTTCTGGAGAGGAGGGTCCGTCGGGAAGTCGAATCTCGGATTCAGGAGGAGCAGTGTGGTTTTCGTCCTGGCCGTGGAACAGTGGACCAGCTCTACACCCTCCGCAGGGTCCTTGAGGGGGCATGGGAGTTCGCCCAACCAGTCTACATGTGTTTTGTGGACTTGGAGAAGGCGTTCGACCGTGTTCCTCGGGGGGTTCTGTGGGGGGTGCTTCGGGAGTATGGGGTACCGGACCCCTTGATAAGGGCTGTTCGGTCCCTGTACGACCAATGTCAGAGTTTGGTCCGCGTTGCCGGCAGTAAGTCGGATTCGTTTCCAGTGAGGGTTGGACTCCGCCAAGGCTGCCCTTTGTCACCGATTCTGTTCATAACTTTTATGGACAGAATTTCTAGGCGCAGCCAAGGCGTTGAGGGTGTTCGGTTTGGTGGCCTCAGTATCACGTCTCTGCTTTTTGCAGACGATGTGGTGCTGTTGGCTACATCAGGCCGTGATCTCCAACTCTCACTGGAACGGTTCGCAGCCGAGTGTGAAGCGGTTGGGATGAGAATCAGCACCTCCAAATCTGAGACCATGGTCCTCAGTCGGAAAAGGGTGGAGTGCCCTCTCCAGGTTGGGGATGAGATCCTGCCCCAAGTGGAGGAGTTCAAGTATCTTGGGGTCTCGTTCACGAGTGAGGGTACAATGGAACGGGAGATCGACAGGCGGATCAGTGCAGCGTCTGCAGTGATGCGGACTCTGTATCGGTCTGTCGTGGTGAAGAAGGAGCTGAGCCGAAAGGCAAAGCTCTCGATTTACCGGTCGATCTACGTTCCTGCCCTCACCTATGGTCACGAGCTATGGGTCGTGACCGAAAGAACGAGATCCCGGATACAAGCGGCCGAAATGAGTTTCCTCCGTAGGGTGTCCAGACTCTCCCTTACAGATAGGGTGAGAAGTTCGGCCATCCGGGAGGGACTCAGAGTCGAGCCGCTGCTCCTCCGCATCGAGAGGAGCCAGATGAGGTGGCTCGGGCATCTGGTTAGGATGCCTCCTGGACGCCTCCCTGGTGAGGTGTTCCGGGCACGTCCTACCGGGAGGAGGCCCCGGGGACGACCCAGGACACGCTGGAGAGACTATGTCTCCCAGCTGGCTTGGGAACGCCTTGGGATTCTCCCGGAGGAGCTGGACGAAGTGGCTAGGGAGAGGGAAGTCTGGGCTTCCCTGCTTAAGCTGCTGCCCCCGCGACCCGACCCCGGATAAGCGGAAGAGAATGGATGGATGGATGGAGTATCCAAATCATTTGCGTGGGCGATCTAAAATAAATACCGGTAATTCATGATGGCTCATGCGCATCACTCCTGCAGAGGTGAGGCGTATCTAAGGAAATGGTATTCAATAATCAAATGCGTCATCAGCAGACCTTGTCGGATGGTGTCATTTCCAAGAATTCTTATTATCCGCTGTGACGTATGATATTTGATTATTGATAAGCATTTTATTAGCTACGCCTTGTCTCTTCATTTCCTTTCCTTGCCTCGGCCACACTGAAACGTGAGTTACCAGTAAGCATTGCTGGTGTCTGATGATGAATCGGACTTTGAAGGATTTTAAATACCGGGAAATATTGTTAATTTTATTTCGGTATTGTGTTCATAGTTTACATTGTCAATAAATGACTTTTTTTCATGGACGCACGTGTTTAACAATGTTTGGCACTTACAATGCTTTGTCTGAGCCGAGAAAAAAGTGAAACAAAATTTTATACCGATTTTTAATCGAAAATTAGGGATGCGCGTTATACACGTGTGTGCGTTATACTCGAATAAATACGGTATATGTATATACAGTGCACCCTCGTTCTTTATGGTTAATGCGTTCCAGGAACGACACGCGATTAACGAATTCCCCAATCAGGCGATGAACTATTTATCTTATTATTTACACTAATTTAAATGTTTGTGAACTGAACCCACACTGATATTAAACCACCTTCTATCTGTATTACCTTTTCTCACACTCTTATCGACTGTTTAAAACACTTTTGTGTCTCACGTAAGCCCGAGACTCACGGAACCAAGCGTACTTCCGGATGCTGTCAGCCAATAGAATGCGCATAAGGTATCACGTGACTGCCTACGAAAAATCCGCAATGAGGTGAAGTCGCGAGTGTTAATGCTTGAATAAGCGAGGGCACACTGTATATGTGTGTGTGTGTGTGTGTGTGTGTCTGTGTGTAAGTATATGCATATGTGTATATAATGTGTATTATATAATGTGTAAATATGTAAATATGTACTGTATATGTGCTTGCAGAGTTGGGCTTTGACTCTTGCCAGCCCAATCAGAAATAATAAAAATGTTATTTTATTTGTCTGGGTAAAATAATTTTTTCAAAAAATGCAGAAACACCATTAATATCCGAGCACCATTCCTGCTTTCTGAATCCTACAGTGTCAGAAACACAGGGCGCAATCTGAGGCAGACGTCTCTGACCCACAGCGAAGACAATCACTTCCTGACTGCTTAAACTCATATCTTGACATGCATTCATATCATTTATCCAGAGACTTGAGTTCAGTATCAGCTTTTGCTTTTGTAAACAAGGGTTTCATCTAGTGGTGCTACAGTTAGCATGGCAAAGTTACCCTCTACAAACACTGCTCCACTTCCTCCTGAGGTTTGCAGCGGGAATGGTGACACACCATCACAGCCGGTGTTTTGCCATTCAGTGCTCGCCTGTTTTTATGTGGATGAAAGCATTTTATTACTTTGTCCTGTTAGATTTACGTTCTGTAGCTGATTAAAACAAGGCTTGCCAAGTTGGAAAAGGTTGAATACTTCTGTAAACAGGATGTTCCTGCTTGAAGTTTTGAAGAATATTTTGTGGACATGAAGGTTTAAAGGAGTAAAACTGATGTCACTTACGAATATTACATCAAATACAATCTGTTAAAAAATACAAATATCAAAGGATTATCCAGTAACAACAGTGATTTTACTGGGGAACACTTTTACAGGCACAGCATTCATGTCAAGTCCTCATTCGAGGCTGAGCCCTCCTGACGTTCCAGTCCTAGAGTTTCCCCTGCATTATTGGAGCGTTTCTGGTGGAAAGCAGCTCATTTGGAAAAACTACTTCAAAACCTCTTCCCTCACATCCTCAAGAGGCCAATAAACTACATTTTGTTTACTATTCTTGCATTCATTCATGCACAATAAACACACACCCTTGAGATGAACCCTCATGATGTAGCTGAGCGAAGCAGTTTCTACACAAATAAACACTCTTCCGCTCTGTAATGTAATTGTGTATGTTGTCAACGTTAACAGAAATGCAGTGTGACCTAGAAGGATATGAGTCCATGACAGTAAGGTGATTACTAGCATATGAAACACAATGATAGATGATGAGAGTGAGACAGAGTGGATTGTCGAGACAAAGCAGGTTGGATGGAGCAAGAAAAATAAAGGGCAGCAGGATGGGAGGAAAACAGTGATGTAATTGTCATTAGATCAATTTGATCATGGTCAGAGATCAGTGCTTGTGATGATTAATATTGATCTGATGAAAGCAGAGAGGCAGGAATATGCTCTGACATGAAAATAGCCAGAGAAGAACTGTTGCACACCTAGACTTCCCCTTTGGAACATAAGAATCTCTGATTCACAACGTGTCCAACACAAAACAGCAATGGCAGCATCTTAGACCATTTAGAGAATTCTCAGAGAACAGTTCTAAAAGACATGACCACTACTCCAAATTAATGATACTGTTGTCCACTTCTACAGAGATGTCAATTTTGCCATACTAAGGGTTTTCTTTGCTAACAACTTTGCTTTTTATTTGCATTAAATTGTATCAAAAGCTTGTTGAATGCATTTCATTCACATTAATCCGAAGATTAACACATATTTTAATAAGTGCATCACCCACTGCAAATGGATGCATCAAAGTATGTTTACTGTAATATTTTCCTTACAGATACAGGATGTAGTACATCGTGCAAAAGTAAATGCAACACAATTGTAGAAAACGTTGCATTGACAGTCGGCATGATTCTCAATAATGAATGTAAAGACAATGTTTTCATCCTTTGTGGGTGTGAATAGTTTTATTTTAGTGCAATATCTTCAGAGCATAGGACAACCTATTGCTACTTTTACTTCAGAATATCTCCTTCTGGGTAGGCACAGTGGGTTGCGCTGTTGCTAGAAGGTTACCGGTTTGAATCCTGTCTGTGCGGAGTTTGTATGTTCTCCCCCTGTCTACGTGGGTTTTCTTCAAGTTTTCCAGCTTCCTCTCACCTCCAAAAGAATGCAGCCTAGATGAATTGATCATTCCGAAATGCCCGTAGGTGTGAGTGTGAGAAAGAGCGGTTGTTTGTCTTTCATGTGGCTCTGTGGTGCACTGGCATCATGCTCGGAGGATCTTCCGCCTCTCACCCGTAAGTCAGCGGGGATAAGCTCCAGCAACCCTCGTGACCCGCAAAAGAAGAAGGGGTCGAGAAACGAAAGTCTTCTTCTGTGATAATATCTGAATAGTGGGACTTTAAGAGAGTGATCAATTGTGAAAATATTGCTCCAAACACAACTACTGGTCATCGACTCCACACTGTATCTTTAAACATGTTACATTCATTTGCTTATAACTTGTTCCTTCCATCATCATGAGAGCAAAGATTGATGTGCTTATGATGTGTTTATTTTAGACAAACTATATTTCTCCTGCTTGACAATAAGTATCAATAAACAATAACTCACTGTAGAGATAAACACGTCAGAGATGTAGGACAGCAACCCATGAGGTGTCTATGAATGATGTGTTAAAAGGATGGTGAAAGGTAAACGGAATGAAAAGATGAGAGGAAGCGATTGAAAGGTGAAATCAGCAGGGGAGTGATGTGGAGTGCCCCCTGGTCTTTGTAAGGTTCAAAGGGGTAAAATCCCAGAGTTTGCTTCAACACATGCTTCTGCATGATTGCCCAGAAAGGGGAAAAATCTCTTGACATGAGACCAAATTCATACTCTAAAAAAATACAAAGTATGACTTCTAACCACTTTATGGAACCTCTTGTGGGATCATCCAGAAATTAGAAAACGTTCAGTTTGGTCCAAAGTCTTCCAGCAAAACAAAGCTACGGAGGGATGAAGGGGAAAAACAGCATGGACACGAGTTCCCCGAAGAGTCACTCCTCCACAGCTTTAAGCGTCTGCTGAGGTTTAGCTAAGAATGAGTTAGAGGTGGGCTACTGGACAGACAGGGTGGTGCATGGCGTCTGAAGGACACTGGAGTCCAAACACTAACATGCTGGATGACAATAAAAGTCCATTTTTTTCTGCAGAAACTAAATTACAAAGCAATATAAAATGTTAATGTACCATCAGTGTGTCCTTGAATTATTTCTGCAAAGTTTTAAAAATAAATTTCTTCAATACAGTGAGGCTCAGACTTTACGCTGCACTGATGCAACTATCTTTATGAATAAGATCACCTTTATATCATCAGTGTGTGTGAACAGTTTATAACTTTATTATATTCACTGTCAGTATCTTAATCAAATGCAAAGAGGTGAACTGAGAAGATAAAGAGAAAAATGTCAATTCCATCTTGATAAATTCAAACCTTATGTAACCAGACTGATTATATAATTCATCTTCATCTCATTAAAATGTGAGGATTTGGTCCGTCAACTTCCACTGTAAGTTCAGCCGGCTGCAAGTTATTGCTGGATGTGAAATTCAGCTTGTAATTGTTTTCAAATGCTGCAGCACAGATTCATGCATTGAGACAGCATTAAAACACAGCTATGTAGTTAGATTTGCATTGAATTATTACTAGCTTTTTTTTTTTACTCACTTCATTTTAGCCACAAATCGATCAGAGCTGTTTACAAGGAGGGAGGAAAATAGCTGTAAATGATATCAAGTTCAAATAGAAATATTTTAATGTTCAGCACTACAGTACAAAAGAGCTGAAGTCTCTTTCAGCCGTTGCACTTCAAACCCCAGACTCCACCTGAAGCAGAATGTTCAATGGTACACTCAAGAGCACTTTTCCCAACAAGAGAAACTGATGTCACTATTAATAAGAGGAAGTAAGTCTTCAGGTTTCCTCCATATTCCTTCACATTTAAAGATTTCTAAAAATGTTTTATTTTCTTGGAAGTAGTATCAATTTCACAATCAGACACGTCAATCAAAAAATTTATTTTTCATGGACATGAAGCTTAAAAACAAAGGGTGCACTTGTCAGTTTGGACAATAAATTCTGCAATTAGCTTAGCATTACAGTTTGCACCAGGGGGAACAATATCTATTCTTCTATTTTAACTTACTTTATTGACAGGGTGTTAGGTTGTGATACTCTCAGCTACAGAGACTTCAGGAAATATTGTTGTATTGCTGTTCTGTAGACATAGCTAACACAGCTTTAAATGGGCAAGCTCCCTGCTCCCAGGCTGAATGGTTAACCAAGTTAATTATTTATTAACTGACAACCAGCTAACAAGGCTACCGTCGTAAGCATCATACAAAAAAAATAATATTCATCTTCAACTAACAAAATAATGATTTCCCAAAACCGTTGATCAATTCTTTTAACTGACGTATATTATATGAACTTTACACCCAGCCACCTCAGAATCAAGTAAATAATAAAGTTTACACAGACAAGAACAGATGTGAGGAGACCCAGTAACAAAAACACTAGAGGTTGTGCTCAGGAGGAAGTCGATCCAATAAGGAGCTGCTGCACATGTACGGGTGTTTAAACAGACTCCTTTAAAGGTGTTGTGTTTTTACAGAGACCTCAGCTGCTTTATTCCCTGACTCATGCAGAAACCAGATCTGACTGCCACTGAGTTCCTAACAAGAGACATTAGCCTGAAGAACTGATCCCAAAAGATTAATGGTGATACCACACAGCAGTGAATCAAGTATGAGCGACATTAAACAAAATATTCAAGGCATTCTCCCATTCTTTGTCAAGTTTTTCATCCATCCATCTTCCCTTTGCATTTTTCTCTAGCCGTCCATATGGTGCATTTTATTTTCGTCATCGTGTCTTCATCCCTGCTGTGAAGTAGAGAAGCTGCAGCTTTAATCTTGTCTGCAGAGTCACAGTCTGGAAAACAACCGCAGAGTCACAAATGAAGCAAACAAGTAAATGAATCAATGAGTGACAGCATTAGAGGAAAATGTGTAGAACGACTCACATGAGGCAGACTGGCCATTTTTCTGATGATCATACTGTGCTCTGAGTCATTATAGATGTTGTTGTCCTGACCTGGGTCGCTGGCTAACATGTACAACTCACCAGCATGGACATCGGTTACATTTGCCTACATAGACGGAAGGATGAAAAGTATAGTCTGTGACTGTCAGGGCAAACATTCCCAACATACAATATGTTGAAAATGCAGGGGAAAATGAATTGATTCACCCCACAGGAACACATCAGATGGATATACTGAACACAGGAGGATAAAGAGGCAGATACACCAACCTCAAATGTTTTAGGGTTGAATCCCAGCCAGAGAGTGTATCTGTAGTCCCAGCAGCGGAGAGAGTAGCCCATGATCTTTATGTCTTCCAGGGAAGGGAGGTCTGAGTTTCTCTAGAAACAAACAAAGACAAACATAAAGGCCTTTTAAAACGGTCTCAAGCACTTTTAAGATTGTCCTTCAACCTGCAGCAGGTGAGCCGACAAGCTAATGTCAGGATCCCAAACTGTACGGAAAGTGACCTACAGCAGGTGAGCACTCACCTGGACATGTTCATTCAAAGGGTTTGTGCTTGTGGTTGGAAGTAAGTAGCACCACAAGCAAGAACACAATGCAGAGGGGTCAAAGAGTGTTACAGTCAGGGACGTCTGAACGATCATCTGAATAACCTTTCTTAATTACTGACATTTTAAAAAACAAATTCCAAATCTGTTAACAGTAGCCATGTGGCATATTCAAATATTTCTGATGGGAACTGGAAAGCAGCCATGGTTGAATATTTAGCACAGCTGTTCTCAGGTACCTGTGGTGTATCAGCGGGTCGAGGGTACTGGCTGAAAGCTATGGCTTCCACATTCTCCCCCCTCTCTCTGTGTCTGAAGGTGTGGGCCAGGTTGTCACCTTCTGTACACAACTCCTCCTGAACAGAGGCAGAAACATCACAGGTTTAACCACAAGTTAGTGTTTGTTTACTCTGTAATACAAGTCATTTGTTGACATCAATAAAATGTCATATGCACTAAAACTTCAAAGATGGAAAGTTGATATCAAGTGGTACAAAATTAGAGTGCATCCATCCATCCATCCATCTTCTTCCGCTTATCTGTAGTCGGGTTACAGGGACATCAGCAGCTTCTTTTTTTTTTTTTTTTTGGTCTGCATATATTGCAATAGTTTAACCCCATAAAAGGGGGTCAACTTTTTATGACATCAATGCATGTTTTAGTCTTGTAGCAAAATCTTTCATACATTTTAATGCGTGCATGTGACCACCACCGGTCCTCTCTGGGAACTAAGATGTCAATCTTTATTAGAATTTGCAATTGTGAGCCAGAGAGGTAAGTGCTGCACATCTGTGTGTTGGTAGGGAAACCAGACAGTGAGAAAAAACATAAATAGGGTAGTGAATAGTCGGGCAGTGCTGTTAGAGTGGAAGAGCTGTTTCATCATTTCTCACAACTGATACATTAATACCAAGGTTATAAAACACTAGATTAGTGGAGGTCCTGACAGTATAGAATAGACCACCAGAGGAAAACAGTGCAAAGGAAGATAGAGGGCCTGAGATAGGTGTGATGTCTGAAGAGAGACTCGTCACGTTCTGACGGGACCCTACAGTTCTCAGCAATTGGAGTCGACAGAAGCTGGTAAGCCCTGAACCATCATGCGTGTGTGACGGGAACCAATGCCCAGAGAGGCTACTAGAACCCAGCAGGGCCATGCTAGCTGAGTACCCCCAACCCCAGCAGCCAGGAGCATCCAGAAGCCATCACCTGAAGAGCCACGGGGGGAGCCGAGAACCACGTAGACCAGAGACCAAGTGGAGGCAGCCGGTGCCACCACCAGGGCGCACAGGACAGGCCCAGGGGGCACGGGGTAAGGAGGCCCTCCAGAAAAATATCCACCAACCACCTAAAGTAGATTTTTGTTGCTTCAATATTGGCAACATGAGGGGAGGCTCTTTTAAATGCGCTGATTTGATGAAAATTGTTGAAATCAGAGGCTAATATTAACATTTTTATTGAATGTGTAAACATTGGCCTGAAGCTAGAGGTCAAGTGGAACTTTTATCTCAGAGCTAACAACAACAGGCTGGTATTCTCAAAATTAAAATGCTAAAGTATTTATGTTTAATGTAATATCAATAGCATCAAATGTAATACACATCAAAGTCTGACGGGAATATCATTAGCTTCCCAAGTCCTTGCCGGTGTTAGTATGATGGTACAAAATATGTCTGGTGTTGCTAACAACATGAGGGCTCAACTTTAGGGCCTTAAATTATAAGAAGAATGGAGAAATCCACACGAGTGTCAGTGAGCTATTTCAGACCATTAGACTGACTGGTATCACCTCCTTGTTAGACTATTTTACCAATTTAAAACAGTATGAATATAAAGTCTGTCAAGAGTAAGAAGTATTAAGAAAAAAAATCAACTCTTGAGTAACATTAATCCTCAGGTAAGTTACCAGAAAAAGATCCCAAGAAATGGTTAAAAATCAATTCAAACCTGTAAAGAAATGCCAATACACGGTTTAGGCACTCTGAGACCAGCCAGGGCGGAAACAGTAGGAAAAATATCCACCAGCTCCACCATCCTTTTTATTTCTTTGTGATCTACAAGAGAGCGGCGTCGGACAAGATTTCCATTAAAATATCCTAGACTTTTTTAAGTCTGAATTTTTTAATTTCATCAACACTACATCATTTGTACTGAAGAAAAATCTGTTTGAGGATAAATATCAAAGTGTATCTCTGACTAAATGCTTCTGAGAGCTCTCCAAGGAAATCAAAGACCTCATTAAAGTCAACTTGACATGATGATATACGTTTCAGAAAGGTTTCGATGAGCAATACATGTTAGAAAAAAAACTAAAGTTTCCTTTCCTGTTTTGTGATCTGATATAAATGATAAGTACATGTTCGTGTCGATTAACAGTTGTCAGTGCAGTGGACTTACTCGTAAAACTAAATTCTGCTTTGTCGAAGACATCAATAAAGGGAAATGTGGACGTCCCAGAAGAATCAGGATGAGAAGTGACACCAGGAACGTAAAAGATTAGAGGGACACGTGTTACCACATCAAAATTAGAATATTTAGCCCATTCGCCATGTTCTCCTAATGACCATCCTGCAACAAGAGGAAGGAAGAGGTAAAAAATGTTAGACATTAAAGCCTAATGTTAGGTATTAAAGACTCGTGTGAGTGTTTACGGGATGTCATGGATCGGTATCAAACATAACATCTTACATATAAAAAGGTTTTAGGCAAACACTTTTTCTTTCTTTCCTTGATATTATTGCATTTGCTGGAGTTTTAGTGAACACACTCCAATGTCCTTCGACGAAGGAGACATTAAAATAAATTCAGATCCAAGTCAAAGTTTTTCCTTAAAAGTAAAGCAAAAATATGGAGGGCTGTAAGAGCCCAGTAGTTTATTACAACACTGCCATCTAGTGGTGAAATGGTAGTAATCTGCATTTGCCATATCTAAACACTCGATACTCACACATTGCCCCTCAAGCCTGACAGTCATGTTATTATTAAATATTCAAACAGTGCTTAAGCCATCACACGTTGGTATGATCAGTCATTCCCAGTTCATCCTAGGCTCGTGTCCACTAACCATGATCTGACAGGAACACCACCTGAGTGCTGTCGGCCAGCCCCAGCTCATCAAGAGCGCTGAGCAGCCGTCCAACCTGCCTGTCCACGTAAGACACAGCAGCGTAGTAGTGCTGATGGATACCCAGCTGGAAAGGAACAACCAGTATCATATTGGACCATGTTGTGGTGTGTGGAAACAAATTATTCATGGTGCTGGTTTAGAAATGCTGAGAGCAGCTTTTTCATACCTGGAAGTCTTTAGGAATCGGTCCGTAGGGGAAGCTAACGTTGAGAGCACTGATGTCTTCTCTCCACCTTAAGTCTGTCCAGGGGGCATAGGCCACAGGTGGAAGGCGTTTGGGGACATCGGGGTCAGGGGCCAGGCTCATTTTCTCTATGGGATAAAGGCTCAGATACTCCTGCAATAAAACAATCAATAAAAGCAACTTGTATTGTGTAGACAGTTATGTTTCTTGGATGAAAAAAATTTTCATCAGGTCTGCCTACCAAAAATACTCAAACAAGTAGTTACATACTGAACTTCAGCTTGAAATCACTCTCAAGTACATTTTTCCTGACCAAAGAACAAAAGTCAACGTAAAGTCAGACTCTCGTCTGACCAAAGCACTGACTCCATCCAGCATCGAGAGTCGAGTCAGAAGTCTGTTTTCTTCAACGGTAGAAGTGGAGCACTCGGGTTGTAGTGGTCAACTCTTTGTCAGAGGGGGTTAACGGTGGACCCATTTTTCAATCTGACACTACAATGGTGCTTTTAAGAACCGATAAATTAGAAAACTGTCTGTGCCTCACAGCAGACTCAACATAGAGCCTCATCTGAAGGTGATCTGTAAAGTTACTAATATTAACAACAAATTTAAGGTAAGATCCTTCACTACTTATTTTCTGGTAGGTCAGGTCATGCATTAAAATGGTCCAGGTTCTGTGCAGCAACAGGACTGAACCTTTTCCAGAGGTTGCGGAAATGTAAGCAACAAACAAGCCAACATCGCTTCATTTTTACGCCGGCTACACAGGACTGACTGAGCCCTCCGGCGTCATTTCAATTCTGTCTACATTATAATAATTACCAGTAAAACAGAATTCGAGTGAACTACTTCAGTTGGTTGTCATTTGCTATAAATGCAATTCTGTTCGAAGTAAAAAACAAAAAGGTGAGGGATTATTCTTGAACTCTTGAACAGAGACTGACTCCAACTAGTCCAACGTTCATTTTGTCGTTCACACACTTCTCTGTCTAGTTATGACCTGTATAAAAAGCTGCATTTTTCCTGTCTTTATTTGCCAGTTTTATGGTGGAATTCCTCTTTGAGCATCAATAGAAGGAAGTACAAGATTTAATGGCATTGCTGATGGTGTCAAATTGAGTTGCAGTTGTAATATTATTATTCATATCCTATTTTACCCTCTTTCATAAGAATGAACCCCCAAATTATAGATAAATTACTGTAATTACAAGGTTGTTATTAAAACCAGAATTAGCCTGGAGCTCTCAGACTACACCTTTCAATTATTCCCGATTTAGAGCATACAGGCATCCCTGCATATGTTGTATATGTCCTTTCAACCATAAACATGAGTGAGTTAAAGATTTCTGAGAGGATTCCATCTCCTCTGACCCTGAGGTACCACAGATGTTCTCAAGTTTTCAGCTTCATTCACTTTCATTTTTCTAGAAACAATTTTCTACTGAGATTGTTGTGCATGTTGGGTAAATGACAGTAGTAGCAGCACAGACGTCACATTCCGATGGAGAGAATCCGCCTGACCTTTTCCCTTCTTTCATCTCCCAGTTCACTTTGTGACAAACCTCTCCAGCATGCTGACGTTTGTCTCTGTTCCATCTGACTCTGCTCTCATTTAACCGTCCTCTTCATCATGGCCTCTTCCTCATTCATGTTGAATTGCTCTCACTCATCTAGATCAGTGGTATTTTAATCCACTTCACATACAATATAATTCTCTCCCAAGTCTTTCAAAGGGATTCTATTTACAGACTTTTCTAGTTCTTACTACAACTACCTGGATCCTCAACAAAACATTTAAAACATCAAAGTAGTCAATTTGATCCAGAAAGGACTGACATCTGGAGTAACCTTTATTTCCTTTTAGCTCCCAAGTTTAACACCTTCTTCTTTTCTACATTTTCAGTAATTCTTGTCATGTTCTGCTCTCTTCTCTGTGTGATACCATGAGGTATTCTCTGGAACTATTCCGCTAACATTCTGTCCTTGGATTTAAAATCAAGGATTTGCTTTTGATTCAGAATTTCTCCATCAGGAGTAACACTGCCTCCAGCAGCAGGATATTGACTTTCACCTTTCTTAAGTCATACTAACTTGTAATTGTACCTGAGAATTCCTGTTCTTAGGGGATGAGGTGTGAATTATATGATGCAAGCCAGTGCATGAGCATTACAGAAGTGTCTATAGAAGAATAATTCCATCCAATTAAACCAAAGAGTTATGACTTAGAGATTATTTTTAACTGAATTTATATGTCAGCGGGTATTAACTGATAGAGCAGCATTTATCAGCTGACAGGCAACAAGAGATTCTAGTAATGAAAGGTCAAAGCTTAGTTTTAACTACATCTTTAAGAGTGCAGTGACCAAATCATTTGTTCACCAGCAACAAGCCTAGTAGAGATGTTGTATTTGTTGTATATGAATTAAAACAAAGAAAACTAATAATATCAGATTCATTCAAATCATATTGTTCTGATGTAGAAGCAGTTAAAAGTCTGATTCAATAACAGCTTCAGCAAATCCCTTCATTCCTGCATGCTGCACGTACTACAGCGTAATTCCAGCTACGTCCCTGAATTACAGAAAAATCTGTTTGTCCTGGTCCAAAACGCTTTCACTAGAATTACAAAACAATTCAGTGAAACCAACTTTAAAGAATATATTAATCTCATAATGCGCATGTTTTTGGAGGTGGGAAGAATGAATGAATGCTAGTCTCAGTTCAAGCAGTCACTATGGATGTTATATTTCAATACCTAGACTAGCTTTCACATGAACTTATCAAACTACCACCACCCTTGACTCTTCATCAGTCTAGAGAGGAAGTGCTAGGGTTGATATTGTGTTGGGTACCTGAGGTATTCTGTAGGGTATGTGTGGTTTGTGAAAGCCCACAGCAAGGAAGAAAGGAGCGCTACTGTTGGCTCGACTCCTCAGCAGCCTCACTGCCTCGTCTGCGCTCTCGATGTCGGGGAGGGTTCCTCCAGGCTGCTCCGTTACGTTCACCGCACACAGCAGATTGGCGTGGAGCTGTTTGTCCTTGCCTTTACACATCTGGGAAAAGGTCAAGTGAAAAAATCAGCAAAGGCCACATTTATACATCGTTTGTGTTGGGATCATTCCAGTGTTTCAGTGCAGAATGATTGATTTTAAATTTCATTGTTAATTATTAAAGCATGATGGTCACAACTTAGCACACACAAAACTACCTTAAGCCAAGCAGATAATGCTTCTTATATTATATGCTGGATCCTATGTAACTGAATTTCCCTTGGGATCATTAAAGTATATATCTATCTATCTATCTATCTAAATGATATTTATATGATAGTTACATATGGTTATCTACAGTAATCATTTATTCTTGCAGGGCAGTAATTAGCTGTCTGCCACTACATGTAAAAAAAACAAAACTGTTCATTACATTCAGATTCCATAACTAGGAGGATGAGTGACAGTTTAATCAACTATCAACTTAAGAGCAAAAATATCTTTCCAGAACATAACATGAGACAATGAAGCACAAAAGGTGTGTCTAGGTTTAGTTTGGTTCTCGTGTCTGTTACATCCAAAGTATGGCGAGGAATTTGAGTGAACTGATCTGACTTGTTTCCTATTTTTAAAATATTGTCACGAATCATACAATCTAGTGCATAAACAGTTCCTACCCTCAAGGAAGTTGCGTACTTGGCTTTAAAAGGGATAGGTTTAACAAAGTTGCCTTGAGAAGGGACTTCAAAAGTCAAGGTAATGGCCGTGAAGATTAACACAGAGGACATTTAGATCCCTCAAAGAAAAATGAGAAAGCTGAAACGACTCAAGGCTTTGAAGCAGAGAAGAAAAATGTTGAGGTTCAAATCCAGGTCATGTCCTGCCTCACTTTAATGTGTATAAAGTCAATCACAATGCATTAATGCTCATGTCTAAATGGTACTTCTTCCATAGTCCCACCTTTTCATTCTCATAGCCATAGGAAGGTGGGTGGTAGGCAGGAACAGACCAGCTGTAGGGGTAGTCATCTGTGTAGTTCGAGGGAACACCTTAAATAAAACACAGTTACCAGCTTAGACAGACAAGAAAAGTCCAGATGTTACTCTAAACAAATCCATTCAGACTGGGTTCTTCTCAACTATCTTCTCAAAAAAACAGCAGCTCATTATATACCATTATTGTACCATCATATAAGAATGGGGATGCATGTGATTTTACAAATCATAGACCTGTCTCAATACTACCACAGTTATTAAATACTTTCTCTAGAATTTTTGATAACAGACTGGATAATCTCCTAACAAAGCATACTCTTAATAGCAGCGAATATGGTTTCAGGAAGAATCATTCCAAAGCTTTAGTACTAACTGACTCAGTGGAAAAAAATCACTGATGCCAAAGATCAAAAGAAGCATTCCATAAGAATCTTTATTGACCTCAAAAAAGCTTTTGATACAATTGAACATGGAATTCTTAATGAGAAATTGGATTGATTTGAAATTAGGGGTGCAGTACTAAAATTGGTGAAGAGCTACTTACGTAAGAGATCACAATATGTCACATTGGAAGGAAGGACATCAAAAACATTACACATCTTTAATGAGGTACCACAGGGGTCAGTCTTGGCTCCTTGTTTATACTTTACATAAATGATATGTAAGGTTTCAAATGTCGGAAAAATGATACTTTTTTGCTGATGACACAACTATTTTAAGCACAGGACATGATATACATCAAATACCCCAGACAGTTAAAGAGGAATTTTCCAAGTTGCAATTATGGTTTAACTAAAACCAAATACATGTTATTTGGGGAAAAAAGCAGCAAACAAAGTATAAATATCACGATGAATGAGGTAAATATAGAACGGGTTACTGAATACAAAATGTAAGGGGTTATCATTGATGAGATGCTAACCTCGAAACTCCATGTAAGACAACTGAAAAACAAACTAGCCAGAAGTGTGTCTGTATTGTGGGTAAACTCAAACTACTAAATCAAATTATATCATTGATCTTGCATTAGTCCTGCCCTACCTGAACTACTGCACTGAGATGCGGGGAAACACGCATAAAAGTGGTATAAAGCCTCTATTCTTATTCCAGAAAAGAGCCATAAGAATCCTTCACAATATTCATTATAGAGCTCACACAAATCAATTATTCATTACATCTACATTACTAGAGATACATGATCTTATAAGCTATAGAACTGTCCAACTCGTGTATAAAACAGCAAATAACTGTTTACCACAAAATATACTAGCATAACTCCAGAATAGTGAGTCCAACTACCAAGTGAGAGGAAAAACAACCTTTTTACAGAAGAAAGCTAGAATTACTTCTTTTTTTTTAATTTTCTTTTACTGGTGTCAAACTATGGAACAATTTGGACAAGGAAGTTAGGAGTCTAGGAACACCGTCTGCCTTTAAAAAAGCATACAAAGAATTGACATTGCAAGGTTGAAGAACTGATGAAAACATTGGTTAATGTTTCAGATTGTTATTGTTTTTTATAATCATGATATTGTCAGTCAAAATACTGGCTAGGTCAGCTTCTAGTTTTCATACTGAAGAGACGGCTTAGAACAACAATGTGCCAAAATAAAATTAACGTTACATTTTATGCATGATTTGGTTGAAAATATATTGTAATGAGAGATGTCTTTGTTCATTCTGGGGACAGGACTTTTATAAGCCGAATGGATTCGACCCGTAAACCGTTTTGGGGGTTTTTTTCGGATGTTGATGTTGCAAGTGTGATGAAGGTGTGAAATCTGTTGTAATAACTTGTCTGAAACAAAAATACATGAACTAAACTAACTTATCTGTGGTTCTTACTGGAGTTTGAGAAGTGACCAGCTGAGCAGTGGATCTGAGGATCACTCACTAAAATCGTTGCAGTTAAGATTCTTAAACTATCAACATATCCAAACGTAAACTCTTCATCTTACCCGGGTGAAATATTTTGCCAACAGACATGGTGAAGTAGCCTTTAGATTTAAAGTACTGTGGCATGGTGGAGTAGTTTCCAGCATGAACCCTCCAGTAGGAGTTGAAGTCATAGAGCCTGGTGGTGTCTGGTCGGCGACTGGTCAACATGGAGGTACGACTGGGAGCACACACGGCTTGCTGAAAGAGGAACACACAACTTAAAACATTCAAACTTCTCACATGACAACTGGCTGAACAGGTTGATCAGATTCAAACCACAAGAAAAGCGCTGATGATGATAACAGACCTGGGCATACGCATTGAGGAAAACCTGGCTTTTGGACGCCAGCTGGTCGATGTTTGGTGATTTGACCAGGGAGTCACCATAGCAACCCAGCACTGGCCGCAAGTCATCCGCCATGATGAAAAGGACATTTCCCCCCTCTGTAAGCAAACATCATCAGCACAGTTCATTTTTGTCATGAAAAGAAAACATCAAGCTCTTCTGTCCAGTTTCTCAACTAGTTCCCCTAACTAGTTAGTGTCTGCTCAACACAGAACCATCAAATGAACCTGAGTCACTGATGTGATGACTGAGTGTTTCTGGAGATGGAAGGAAGCTGCAGAACCCGGAGGGAACCCACGCAGACACGGGGAGAACATACAAAATCCACACTGACAAGCCGCGGCTGGAGCAGTGTGTCAAGTTACCAAAATGACTTGTTAATCCTCCACCATTACATTTACCAAAGACGTGTTAACAGAAATGTGGACGGGGACACTTTCCACCCTCCTAAACAAGAACTGGAGATGCGGTATAATGGAGATTATTAAATAAACGTGAGAGTCAGTGATGGAGAACAGAACCAGAGCAGCTCGTTAATGCTTGACTAGTTCTCACCTCTACCAGGAACTCCTTCAGGAGCCACCGAGTCCAGAGCCAGAAGGAGAAGCAGCACTCGAACACTTCCAGACATGTTTGTTCACCTGCACAACTTCAGCCGCCGTCTGAACAACTCAGTTCGCAGCCTCCAATCAACTTCCCGAATGTGACGTCATCTGATATAAACCTATTGGTCCACTCACCGGGCGCCCCGCCCCGAAGCGCTTTTCAGGTTAGTTCAATTACCTGTCAATCATTTTAACACCGTGTCTGGAAGAAAGTTCTTTTGAAGAGATTCTACATTCCCAACCCACTGACAGCTACTGACGTTATTAGGATAAATGTTGGGGTTTTTCTTATTTTGCTTCTTAACAATTTTGCTTGTAGTTTACGTTCTGTATTTAAGAATCCTCAAAATATACTAAGAATATTCATGTCAAGGTCCCCCAAACAGCAATGTGTTGGAGCCGGTAAGAAAAGTTATACAATGAAAAGTAATTTTTGTGTGATAAACAATAAAGTTTTATCGTTTGAAGCAGCGGTCCCCAAACACATGACACATTTTACCCCACCAGGAATCCTCCTCCTCATGGAGTGGCGCAGCCTCTCAATTATGTCGTCCTATGGGATGTGACACCGCCTCAGTTTAGAACGTTCACCTCTAGAAATGGAGAGGCATTTTCTCCCCGGGTTTCAAGGCTTTTTAAAAGGAGAGGGGGGGTGTTGTCTGGGGTCTGGTTACCATGGCAGCAGATGAGATAGGATATTGGACTTCGCCTCCTCAAAGTCTAGCCCACTTTTAGACGTCATCCATCGACACCTTGGCTCCGGTCCTCCGCAGCCAAGGAGCCCGTTCCCACACAACGCTTCCACATCGCTTCTGTTCTTTTCCAGTGACTGTTGCTTTTTTTGGACTTCATCCATTTGTAAACAAGTTTTTTTTAATGTTTATACTTGATTTTCAGACTGCCTTTTTTGTACACTTAACTTTACAACCAACAGTGCGGGCTTCCCCCACATCATGTGCCAGCTTTCTGACAATTCATCAGCCTATTGATGATTCGTTCTTGTGTCAGCAGGCATGTGTGATCTTTTCTAAAATATCTAAATACATTTGATATTTTCTTACAAGTGTGTGATTTTTTTTTTAGTTGCGTTCAGGAAACACGAAAACACTGAAGGGACTTCGAATCTTTTGAATCAGGTAACTAATCAGAACCAAGTATTGACATCTGAAAGTGACACTGAAGCTATCTAAACGTTAGCAGGATGGCTATCAGAGCTAACTCCTTTAGATCTTCATGCAGGAAGAACTGTTAGTTTTTGGCTGAACTCAGCTAAATGCTTACAGAAGAAATAAAAATGAACGCACGGCTCATCCATACACAAAAACACCTAACCCCAGCCCTGAACAGCCAGCAGCAGCAACTTATAGAGACCTTAACAGTGGGAACACAGATCTCTGAGCTGCGTCGGGTCCTCACAGGTAGTAAAGTAGGTCATCCAGCTTAGTGTTGGGCTCCTTGTAGAGGCTCTGGCCCACCAGGAAGGCCAGCTTGTGGGCATACTGACAGGGAGCGGGACCCGGATGACCCCTTAAAGCACCAGAGGTAACAGGTCAGAACCCCAGACCTCGGTGACCTCTGCTCAGGGGGTCAGGTCAGGGCCAGGGTTTGTTTTGGTCATGTTATAACAATCAGTTTAGAACAAATGTCACTTCCAACCGATAGAGACTCATTAGCTTAGCGTGTGTTAGCCTCCACCGACTCAACTGCCAGTTGAAGTACAGGTGACAGGCACCACATGTAGTCGGGCTTCAGCCCACTGGAGTCGTACACCACATTGTAGTGGGTCAGGGACACTCCCCATGCTGACCGCCTGACTCACAATGTGGAAGTTGTACCTGTAAACCAGGACACGGTTAGCAGTTAGCCACCTCCAGTAGCAGCTACTAGATAGACAAATAGGATAGTTATACTTACATGATCACGAACTTACAAATTCACACGTTGCAGCAGCATTCAGAAAAACAAACAGGGAGAATATACACTACATTGAAGAAAATGTATACTTGAGGGGAAGGTCCACATTAAATAGTACATTAAGAATAATAGTGTTCTATCATGGTGTAGATAGGAAGAGAAATGGAGTAGGAGTTATCTTTGAGGAGGAGTTTGTTAGGAATGTCCTGGAGGTAAAAAGAGTGTCAGATAGAGTGATGAGTCTGAAGCTAGAAATAGAAGGCGTGATGTTCAATGTTGTTAGTGGTTATGCTCCACAGGTAGGATGTGAGCTGGAGGAGAAGGAGAAATTCTGGATGGACTTTGATGAAGTGATGCAGAGCATACCTAGAAGTGAGAGAGTTGTCATTGGAGCAGACTTCAATGGACATGTTGGTGCAGGAAACAGAGGTGATGAGGAGGTGATGGGCAGGTTCGGTATCCAGGAGAGGAACGCAGAAGGACAGATGGTAGTTGACTTTGCAAAAAAGGATGGAAATGGCTATAGTGAATACTTTCTTCCAGAAGAGGCAGGAACATAGGGTGACCTATAAGAGTGGAGGTAGGAGCACACAGGTAGACTACATCTTGTGTAGATGGTGTAATCTGAAGGAGATCAGTGACTGAAAAGTAGTGTTAGGCATGAGTGTTGCCAAACAGCATAGGAAGGTGGTGTGTAGGATGACTTGTGGTGAGGAGGGCAAAGTCATAGCAGGGAACGGAATGGTGGAAGCTAAAAAAGGAAGAGTGTCGCATGGCTTTTAGGAAGGAGTTAAGACAGGCTCTGGGTGGTCAGGAGGTGCTTCCAGATAACTGGACAACTACAGCTAATGTGATCAGGGAGACGGGTAGGAGAGTACTCGGTGTGTCATCTGGAAGGAAAGTAGATAAGGAGACTTGGTGGTGGAATGAGGAGGTACAGGAGTGTACACAGAGAAAGAGGTTAGCTAAGAAGAAGTGGGACACTGAGAGGACTGAGGAGAGTAGACAGGAGTAGAGGAAGATGCAGCGTAAGGTGAAGGTAGAGGCGGCAAAGGCCAAACAAGAAGCTTATGATGACTTGTATGCTAGGTTGGACAGTAAGGAGGGAGAGACTGATCTATACTGGTTGGCAAGACAGAGAGACAGAGATGTGAAGGACGTGCAGCAGGTTAGGGTGATTAAGGATAGGGATGGAAGTCTATTGACAGGTGCCAGTAGTGTGATGGAGAGATGGAAAGAGTACTTTGAAGAGTTGATGAACGTGGAAAATGAGAGAGAACAAAGACTAGAAGAGGTGACTGTTGTGGACCAGGATGTAGCAAAGATTAGTCAGGATGAAGTGAGGAGGGAATCGAAGAGAATGAAAAGTGGAAAGGCAGATGCAATATTTACTTTGAGGGTGTTGATAGAGAAGTACAGAGAAGGCAAGAGGGAGCTGCATTGTGTTTTTGTAGATCTGGAGAAAGCTAATGACAGGGTGCCCAGAGAGAAACTGTGGAATTGTATGAGGAAGTCTGGAGTGGCAGAGAAGTACAGTATGTTAGAGCAGTGCAGGACATGTATGAAGACTGTAAGACAGTGGTCAGATGTGCTGTAGGTGTGACAGAGGAATTGAAGTTGGAGGAGGGACTGCATCAGGGATCAGCTCTGAGCCCCTTCTTGTTCGCTATGGTGATGGACAATGGTCCGTCACCATAGCGAACAAGATAGACGAGGTTAGAAAGGAATCTCCATGGACCATGGTGTTTGCAGATGACATTGTGATCTGAAGTGAGAGCAGGGAACAGGTGGAGGAGAAGCTAGAGAGAGAGGGAGAGACTTTATTAATCCCGGAGGAAATTGCACATATCCACTGCTCAGGCATCACATAATGAATAAATACTGGATAAAAAAAAAGAAACACTGACACCAAAGGACATAACACAAGATATACACTACACTAGCAGACACATGGATCTAGCAGCTCCTTCACCTGTGGCCTCAGGTGGGCCAAGACCAACCTCTCCAGATTGGATGTGAGTGCAACTGGTCGGTAGTTGTTATAGATCCAGTTCTAGATCCGTCATAGGCCTCGTTATAGATCTGTTGTAGATCTGTTCTAAATCTCTTATAGATCAGTTATAGACCCCGTTATAGATCTGTTATAGATCGTTTCTAGGTCCGATCAAAGTGAATGCCTCCCCCTGTCCACATTCACACACAGGCTGCGAACACACAGTATCAGATTGCCGATCGAGCGACTCCCGGCCTGCTTGTCGTGGTTGCAGTCGATGTCGACGATCATCAAGTGTTTGAGCTGCGCAGATGGAAAATAAACACAATCTTTCGATTTCACGTCTGTGAACCTTGACCTTAAGTTCTGACTCCTCCACCACAGCCAGAGGCACATGACAAACTGGCCCCGCCTTCATTCTGTGATCAACTCATGGGTGTCAGACTCACAGGGATCTCCGCACTCCACAGCTCTCCTCCCATCTTGCGGGCCATCTGCAGAATGAGCTTGGTGGCGACAGTCATCAGACTCCCGGGGCAGCTCAGGGTCCGGGTCACCACACACTGGCTGGACATGGGAAAGTCCACACACAGTTTCTTCTTAATCATGTCATACTTGTCCTTCCTGTTATTGGGGGCTATGACCACCACCTGGAAAACACTAGCGACCTCTCTCAAACACGTAACCCAGGCGACAATAAGGTAAAGAAGCAGCGAGGAGCTGAATCACTGATCACACAACCTCACCAACATGAGGTCACATCACGAAGCACAGCACGGGTCTGTGAAGATGCATCCACAGCTGGCCTGACACCTTCTGGAGGGTGGTCAGCAGGTCCTGTGCTAGGCTGGATCCTGAGGTGAACTCAAAAAAACAAAACCAAAAAGAACACAAAAACAAAAACACACAGACAAAAAGACAAAAAAAATTAAGAGAAATAAAATGCAAGCAAAATAAGACATGTACAGTATGCTGAATTCATATTCGAGCCCTGACCTCTGGTAAATGTACTCGGACCACTTCCTGCTCGGTAAATACATTTCCTACCCTCTTGTGGGCATACTGAGTAACTACAAAAACAATAATACATAGATATACGCAATTAAATTAAAGGTCCCATATTATGCTTTCTTTAATTCATGTCATTCAGCTGCCAGATTACCAACTACACTGCACTTGAAATGTCTTGCCCCAAAATGATCCGTGGACCTCAATATCTTTGATTGAATATTGATAAAATCCACCCCGAAAAGCTCTGTGTTAATGGGGCATGGCTCTCAGTTCCCTATCTCTCAGTTCCCTATCTGCTTATCTCTGTCTGTCCTCCCGTCCACCAAATAGCTTCACAACCGTTTCAGATAGAAAGAGTATACAGTGCGATGGCGCATTGTGTAAGGTACACATCTTTCAAACCTGATAAGATATAATCACAAAACAAAAAGTAACATCTTTAGGAAGCTAGAGCCACAAAAATGTGTAGGTCAGTAAAATGTTGAATTCGGGGGTGTTGCGGGATGTTGCAGTCTCTTACTGCCTTGTTAATACAGTAACTTGATTTCTCCTTGCCAAGCGTGGAGCCACTTTCTCAGTCAGCCGAACGTGACTCTGTGTTCATTAAGTAAACACTTGATGTGCTGATCCTATTAAGATCACCGGTGGAGATGACAACAGATCCTTACGGACAGGACGTACGCAGTTTCTCAACAATTGTCAAGGACAATGAGAGATCGCAAGGAGCGAAACTATCGCAGTATAAATGAAATGTGGGAAAGGTAAGCCAGAGCGTTTGAATACTGTATACTGAACTGGCTGTTGAGTGAGCGCCGTCCCTATTTTCCCTATTCTGCATTTACTAGCCTCCATTCAGTAAAATGCACAGGTATTACTTCCTGTAGTGGATACAGTCAGTCACTTCTATCTCAGTCAGATTACCGGATTGGCCTCCACTTCTTACGGCAAAGCTGGAGCAGGGGAAGTTGTGTGTGTGTGTGTGTGTGTGTGTCTGTGCGTGAGTGCGTGCGTGCGTGTGTGTGAATCTATCCAGCCTTTGCCTCTCACAAGGCTGATAATGAGAGATCATTTCACCTCTTGATTTCTGCCTGGATTATTTCACATGCAGGGTTTATGTCAGTTGAACGTAACCCTTGACTGGTGACAGAGAATATTTGTTAGACTCTAAATAAAGCCTGAGGCTGTTTGTTTATGAGTAGTGTGGATACACGCACCTGTGTTCGCTATGACGATGAGGATACACCTCTAGCGGACACACATACACATGACTGAAGTGGAGCTAACTAGTTACCCAAATGCTAGCTGACTTCAACAGTTTGTGAGGAACTTTCAGTGTGTAACTCTGAGCAAGGACATTACTGCACAATGCTACCGTAGCCTGAACAAACTCCAAGGCGGGGATGGCCACGCCTTTGGGCATGTAAGCCAATCCATATCGTGAATCAATCTGTCCAATCACAGAGTGCAATCTGTGACCTAACAAATAATGCTCTAGCAAAATCCGATTGTTTTGATTCCAAATTCCAAATATTTATTAATGCAGGAAGTGCTTGTTTACCAGATTGGTCAGGTTTACCAGTAAGTCAGGTCAGGGAGGATCATATGTAGAGACCTGAAAAAATGTGATTTTTATAATAGAACAAGTATTGACATGCTTTAAATACAGTATCACCAAAAGCCACAAACAATAGTAACATTGAATTTCCAAGCTTTATATCTGTTAAATTATTATGGAAAACTACACAACAAAGTTATTTCTGAAGACGAGTCAATAATGTTGTTCTACATTCTTGAACAGTGGTTCTTAACCTGGGTTCAATTGAACCCTGGGGGTTCAGTGAGTCGGTCTCAGGGGTTCAGCGGAGATGGAGGTCAAGACGAAACACCCGACACATCGTGTTTGGGTATTTTGGCCGAACATACACGAATTACTGTGTACGTTTGACACATCGTGTCAATTTGTGATGACACGCCCCCCTTAGTCATCATTGGCTGCAGGTGATCACATGACGCTACATTGATTAGCTTACCTGTGCTACAGGGGATTTTGCGCGCTCAGTAGTCGATTTATGCCTGTCATGATGGTACGTCATTTGATTGCTTTCTTAATATTTTAATTCATAGTAACTGTTGAGGAAAAAGAGGAAGTGGTCGGACGAATATGTGCAACAACAATTTACATGTACTGTATAACGGAACGTGATAGGAGTCAGCATTCTGCATGATTTGTAATGTCAAGTTGAACAACTCTAGTCTCACACTGGCAAAAATAAAGGAAGACTTCCTTAAGCTGCATGGAAAACAAAAGAAACAGACTTTGCTGTGAAAATGACATAAGAGTAGCACTTGCCAAGGTGAAGCCACGCATATCTGAACTGGTATCTCAATAACAACAGCAGAAGTCACACTGAATTGCAGGAAGGTAATTTCATGTGAGTTTATTCACTGTCATGGTTTTGTTCTTTGAAAAAGGTTACATTAATGCACAATTCATTAAATACACCAATAAAACATATACTTATGTTTTAAATTTGAAGAAAAAAAACGTTTTTGGGTTTTTTTTTACTAAAGAAGGGTTCGGTGAGTGAACATAGGAACCGGCAGGGTCTGTTACCTCCAACAAGGTTAAGAACCACTGTTCTTGAAGGATCTGTAATCGTAACGCCCTCTTGTGGACATCGTGGGTAACTATAAAAACACTGACACGTTGTTAAATTGTCAACGGCTTCCGGTTTTGACTATCAAAATATGTTTAATCGATCGAAATATTGCGTGTTTGCCAAGGAGAGGGGGATAACTGCTAGTTAGAATTTCAAGCAGTTTTACAATTGTATACATTTCAAAATAGTAAGACATATTAAACTCCATTCTTGAAAAGCTATTCAGAAGGCCCTTGATGGTAAATACTGTAAATAAATACATAAATAAATAAATTCTGTACGTTCAATTCTCTCGTGTTGCCAAAGTGAGAAACTACAACCGCAATATTACAGAGCTATAAGCAGACAATTCGCAAGTATCAAAAGCCTTCAGACAAATAAAATAGTAACGTTGAACTGCCTAGCTTATTATCCACGGAAACTTTATTTCGGAAGACAAGTCAATCATGTTTCTCAAGCATTCTGTGATAGTAATATATATGTATGCATGCATTTGAACCAGTAACTAGAGCATTTTTTATAAAATAAATTTAAAAATAAATAAAGGAACTTATTCAGAAGGATTTTATGACACATTTAAATCCCAGACCCCATAAACTGGGAGGACACTAATGACATCCATCACATGTTTATTGCCCATTATGTTTGACATCATGTAAAATGCACTCATGGGATCATGTCAGTAATTCTGCACACACACAACAGTGTGGCCTGTGTGCTTTCATGGTAAGCAGAGGAACAATAAGTTCATCCATCAGTTTATCAGGAACCAAACGTGAGCTTCACATTTTCTTAAATTCAGACTTCACTTCATTTAGGATGGATTGAAAATGACATTTCAAACACAACCGTCACAACAAATGTCTCCTTCGGACTGCAGTTTGATTGTGAGGTTGTGTTTAAGCAGCGGTATTAGTTTTAGTGACACAATATTATACCTGGGAATATTTTCCTTGATACTCAGGTTGAAAAGACAACAATGGGCTTGGACTGCTCCACAAGAAGTGGCTTATAGCTTCAAAAAGACACTTTTGTAATATAAAAACCATCGGAAGCAACTAAAGAATGACATTTAAAGAGAAGGCTTAGGAATCGGACTTGTCTTACTGTTACCGTGTACCAAAAGTTATAACAGATGATGTAACTCTGATCGTTACATCGATGGAACACCTGGAACACCTGGACAGTGTTACAACATTTCAAATCCAGTGTCTGAATTTGTGAGTTGAAGGATGTTTGTGTAGTGGACACATGTCCACATGTAGTGGACACATTGATCATATACTGGAAATACTTGTTACCCCTGCCAATGCAGAAGTGACCTTAATACACATTAGTGAATCAGTCTGCAGTGAACACTTATTTATTTACAACTATACAGTCAATACAAGCATACTCGAGGTACGCAACATAACTTCATTAGAATATAAACTCATTGCACTCTTAAAAATTTGCATATTCAAATCTTATATTTCCCAGATTTCTTCCATCGTTTAATGGTTTATTAGGCCTGAAGAAAAGGATATTCATGAATATAAGAAGAAAAATTAACCAGTTTTTCTGAAATGTTAAAAATGAAAATGATGTGATTTTTTTGGGTACGTTGTGCATCTGGAGAAACGTTAAAAAATCAAGTCAATACGAATCACACAACTGTCAGTTTTTTGTCCTTCTGGTGGCAACCTTCAGAAATATGGTTTCCAGACTATGTTAGTGATTGTTAGCTTAGCCACTCAGTTTAACCGTAGTCAGCAGTCGCATCAGTATGACTGTATTTAGTTACACCCACAAAGTTTGAGGAAAGGATGATTAAAGAAAGAGAAGCACACTGTCATCGCTCTGATTCTGATTGGATGACAAAGAACAGAACCACTTTAACCACAAAGCTTCTGACAAAAACTTGTTCTTCATGCTGAACAATAAATAAATTCTGCTGAAGGAACACAAAGTCCAGTCGTGGAAAAATAACATTGTTCACGTTGGCACTAAAAATGAATGAAGCTTGAGTTGGTTTGTTTCATACAGGATGAAGCAGCTCCTTATGGCAGGACGATAGATAGAAAGACAGACGGACAGACAGACGGAGAGAGAGATACCACCACTAGGTGGATACACATTGGTGTTAGGGTTAGCCCACTGTATTTGGGTTACGGTTTGGGTTAGCATGCTGTATTTGGGTTAGGGTTAGGTTAAGCCTGAACTATCAAATAATCACCAGAAAAATATTTTTTTTCTGAAAATTAAGATTGTAATGGAACCTTCTGACAAACTTGTAACAGTTTGGGACAAGACATTTCAAATACAGTGTAGTTGGACATCTGGCACCTGAATGACATGATCTAATAAAAGCGTAATTTGGGACCTTTAAGGAGTCTGATGGTGAAGGGAAAGAAAGAGTTCTTGAATCTGGATGTCCTGCACTCAGACTGCTGTACCTCCGGCCTGAGAGGTGGAGCGAATACAGTAGTCGGTGTTGGGGGTGGCTTGGGCCCCTGACGGTGGACATGGTCATTTCTGCGCGACTCTGCATCTGTAGATGCTCTGCAGAGAGGGCAGGGGAGTCCTGATGATTTTAGACGCTGCCCTCACTACTCTCTGCAGGCGTCTGCGGTCCACGTTGGTGCTTCAGCTGTACCACACAGTGATGCAGTCGCTCAGGGTGGACTCGACCACGCAGCTATAGTTAATAAAGGACACCTTAATGTCAGAGTCTTTATTCTCCAGGTGTGAGAGTTGTATAGGACTGTAGCAATAGCATCTGAGCCGGACCTGTCGGGCCGGACCTGTTGGGCCGGTAGGCGTACTGGAGGGGATCCAGTAGTGTAGTAATGATTATGGGTCAGCACCACCCTCTCAAAGCATTTCATAATGATCGGAGTGAGTGCTACTGACCTCAGAAGAGGCCATTGGCACTCACTGAGCCTCGGACATTGATGTAGATGTGATTCAAGTTAGCAAGTAAATCAATTGGAGATGGAAATTAGAAAGACACTTGTCATCAAAAGTACTTGTTTGATCATTTATTTTGCTTTTGTGAAACGAATGTAACATATGTGCTGATGGTTACACCTTGTTGTGGTTACATCTATACCTGTTTGTGCCATAGAAGGTAAATGTAAAAGTTCTTTACCTGAAAAGTGTCCACTCAAACATATTGTTAGAGGATAAATATTCTATGGGGCGCCATCCAAATGGATGATATAGTAGAATTTGCCACTTGAAAAGTAAATTCTCTGCTTTTTAACCACTATAAAACTTAACTGTTGAGTTATGATCTTTATTTATTATTTGCTTATTTAATTATTTTGTTTGTTGTTGTTGTTTGTTTTGTTTTTCCTTGCCTTGCCTGAAATAAATGAATGAATAAAATAATAAGAATAACTATAAAGTCATTTCTAAGATGCATTCTTTCTGTTTTCTTGTAATTGCATTTATTTGTCTCATATTTTAAATGTCAGCCTTACCAGTGTCTTGATTTGTTTCTTCAAATTTGTTCAGTTTTTCGTCAAATTTTCCACAACACACTCATGCTACGGATATGGCCTCAAACATTTTCTATAACAAATATTGTAGAGGTTAAAAATATGAGGAGAGGTCCAACTGATGGATGGAGAGTTAGGTTTCAGCAGCCCCAGAGAATACAAATTTATTGATAGATAAAACAGAATCTTTGACATTCGAGCAGATCTCTCCCTCTGTATCTCCAAACTTCATCAGAACAATCCACACTTCTGTCCACTTGTTGACTTGTTCACGTCAGCACAAGAATAACCAGAAAATCCTCTAACGATATACTTGTTTTCCACATACCAAACACGATTTCTCCGAGCGACTGTGATTCCTACATTTGCACAATGTGGAAATTGTTCAAATGTAGGAATGTCAACATACGTATTTATCTATCTGGAATGTCTTTTCAGGGACATTCCAGATAGATACACGCTGCAATGTCACAGAACAATGGCCGTTATGCTTTAACACTAGAACACCCATGGCCGAGCCATTTGGCTCGAAGGGTGATCATTCCCTACAACCGAGCCGGCAAGAAGGTTTTTATCTACACCTTTAATCACCTGTGAACAATTGCTATTGTTACGTAAATGAGGACATGCTGAGCCTCGTCGAGGGAACCTAATCACTTTCTCATCTTAGGAAGAGATCCAAAGCTGTCTAAAACAATACAGTGGACTTTAGGTTTCAAGAAACTTGAATCCAAGTCCAATGGATTGATTTTAACAGCTTTGGATCACCATGACCTGAATAACTGAGAACCTACACAAACGTCTTCGGAAGAGATCAATACACGAGGGTTTTTTCCTTTATTTATCGATAACAGACAGAGAAAAACAACAGAACCTTCCAGAGCAAGCATAAGCGACAGTCGCGGGGAAAAACTCCCTCATTGAGGAAGAAACTCTGGGCAGGACCCAGACTTTGGAGGGCGGTCATCCACCTTTACTGGGTTGAAAAGGAAATTAATATTGGACTTCCGGTTACCTGTGATGGTGATGGCAGCATAGGGAGACAGGCTCCCGACAGTAACAATTAAAGTAGCCCGTACAAACTCGATTTTGAGAGGAAAATGAGCCAAGGCAAGTGATAAGAACACGGGCTGGTAAATATGCCTAAAAAAGGGAAGAGAAATCATGGGAAAAGTGAGGAAACTGACGGAAGAAGAAGAAGGCGAATTTACTCAAGCTAGTAGCATCAGCAACACAGAGGAAGCTACTTCGCCGGAGGCTGAAAGAAGACCGAACCATGACACTGGGATGGCCCTAATTTTGAAGGAATTACGGGACTTCAGGAAAGTTACCAGTCAAGAACTGAAGGGCATACGAGAAGAAATAAATAAAATAAACGAAAGAATTAAAGAAACAGAAAGCCGAATGAACATGGCCGAAGCTCGCATCCAAACGACGGAGGAAGTGGTGACCGAACTTGTGAAACTAAAGGTACAAATGGATGCTAAAATGACCGACTTAGAGGGGCAATCGCGACGGAATAATGCAAGTTATATGGGGTACGAGAAGGAAAAGAAGAAAACGCGACCTCATTGATTATTGTTGAAGACATGTTGATGAAAGGGTTGGAGTTAGCTCCGTCTACTCTGTTAAACATTGAGAGAGCGTATCGAGTGCTACCGTCAAAACCTCCGGTTGATGCCCCTCCAAGATCAGTAGTCATCAAGTTTTCAAGTTACAGAATGAAGGAGGATGTGATTAAACGGGCCTGGCAGAAGAAGGGATTTGATTTCCAAGGCAATAAGATATACCTGGACAACGACTTTTCTTGCCGGAGGTGAGGAGGAAGCGGAGGGAATACGGAGAAGTGAAAGCCATGTTGAAGGAGAGAAACATAAGATTTCAAACTCCGTTTCCAGCCAGAATGAGAGTGTTCTATAAGGAAGGAACAGTGATGTACAACTCGGCAGAAGAGGCGACGGCGGACATGGCAGAGAGAGGGATACCGGTGACGGTCCTGAAGAAACAAAGTTCACTTCTGGATCAAATCACTCGACTCACTTGGCAGACCACAGGAAAACGAAGAGATCGGACTGATCCAGGCTCCGGTCAGGGATTCAGGGAGAGGCTCCAGGCTTACCGACGGCAGGATATTTGATAAGTATTGAACTTTTGCTGCGAAAGATCTACAAACAGTTAAATTATTTCCCCAATTATGTCCCCAGAGCTGGGCCATTAACTGAGTATAAAAGACATTAGAAGGCATCAATTTATCAAATTAGTGGTCGGGATGCCCCATGCTGGACACCATGGACCTACAGTATATATTAGCTGTAGGGCTAAAGAGGGCCCTCTCCCTCAACAAGGAGGTAGAGACTCTCCCTCAACACTCTTATCCCATCTGAGTGATAAGGCCGTAAAAGAGGCCTTTCTTTTGGAAGTCAATATGGACATGAAGTTTAATTTTTTAGCTTTTGAGTTAATGGTTTATGTTTATGCTTTTATTATTGTTTATAGTAGCTCAAGGGGTGAAATAATATTTTTACATACAGAAATAAAGCAGAATAAAGTATATTTAAAGACACAAAATGTCAGTTAAGATAGTTACCTATAATATAATGGGCTGGGAAATCCGATTAAAAGATCCAAAATAATGTCAAAATTGAAAAAGGAGGACATAGAAGTAGCCTTCCTTCAGGAAACCCATCTCACAGAACCAGAACGTGAAAAACTTAAGAGATGGAGATTTAACCAGTATTCATCTTCATACAAAAAGGGTTCAAAAAGAGGAGTAGCAATACTAATTTCCGCTAAATTAAATTTTGAATGCATATTTGAAAAAAAAGACTTAGCGGGGAAATTTGTACTGGTCAGAGGGGTTCTACAAGGTATTTTGGTTACTCTTTTAAATGTTTATGTGCCCCCAGGTTCTGATTGGAAATTTTATAAATATATATCTTTGATTTGATGAGCTCCGAAGCTCAAGGTATCCTCATCTGTGGAGGGGACTTTAATGTCAGACTTCACGTGAAATTTGACACCTCAAAACTCTATCAATCCGAGGGCCCAAAAACTACTAAAAATATAAGAATAATGATGAGAGAGCTTGGACTCTCAGATATATGGAGAGATTTGAATCCAACTAAGAAAGATTATACTTTTTTTTCTCACCCTCACTCTGTTTATTCTAGACTTGATTATTTAATTACATTTCAAAGAGAATTGTTTAGGGTGAAAGATTGTAATATCGGAACCATGGACCTGTCAGATCATGCCCCAGTCTATAAGGAGCTGATGTTGGGATCTGACAAGAAGAACACTATCTGGAGGTTAAATACGGGCATTTTAAATGAAATGAAGAAGCAAATAAGAAGGGACATTACAGACTACTTCACCGAAAATGACAATGGACAAGTCTCACCACTTATACTCTGGGATGCTTGTAAGGTGGTTCTTAGGGGAAGATCATAGGTTACTCATCAAAATTGAAGAAACAGAGAAAAGAAAAATATGACCAACTTCAAAAAGACTTGCAAGAATTACAAACTCAACATAAGAGAACAATGGACAGGAAAACCAAAAGGGAAATTGATAAAATAAAGAATGAAATTAATGAAATACTCTCGAATGATATTAAGAAAACGATGATTTTTTTAAAACAAAGATATTATGAAGCAAGAGGAAAATCGACAAAGCTACTCGCATACAGACTAAAAAAGCAACAAGAAGAAAACACAATTTACAAAATAAAAGACCCCGCAACAGATTCTATATGTTGTAAACTAGAGGATATCCAACGGTTATTTGATTCTTATTATAAGGAGTTATACAGGCAACCCAGGCTGGATGAGACTAAGATTGACAACTTTTTTGATCGGATAAGAATACCTACAGTTTCAGTTGAACAAAATAAATGCCTAATTAATGATATTAAGGAGGAAGAAATTCAAAAGGCAATCTCAAAGATAAAACCAAATAAGTCACCTGGACCAGATGGATTCCCTTCAGAGTGGTACATTGAAATGAGAGATATATTGATACCTAGAATAAAGCAAGCATTTAACTATGTGCTTAAGACTGGCTTTATTCCCCCTTCTTGGAGTGAAGCAGTGATTTCCTTGATACCTAAAGAGGGTAAAGATAAGCTAGAATGTGGAAGCTATAGGCCGATAAGTGTTCTAAACCAAGATTACAAGATTTTTACCCACGTTATGGCCAAAAGATTAGAAAATATTCTGACGCAGATAATTAGTTTGGATCAGACGGGGTTCATAAAGCAAAGACAGACCCAAGATAACATCCGCCGAACACTACATTTAATTGAATACATTAATGAAAATAACATAGAGGCGGTTCTATTGAGTCTTGATGCGGAAAAGGCATTCGATCGGGTCAATTGGACATTTCTATATAGAATTCTGGGGCATTTTGGACTTCACCAGACTTTTATAAATATCATAAAGGCTTTGAGGGCGGCACGGTGGCGCAGTGGTTAGCGCTGCTGCCTCACAACACGGCGGACCCGGGTTCGAGTCCCGCTCTGTGCGGAGTTCGCATGCTCTCCCCGTGTCTGCGTGGGTTCTCTCCGGGTTCTCCGGCTTCCTCCCACCTCCAAAAGCATGCGCTTCAGGTTGATTGGCCGGTCCCAAATTGACCATAGGAGTGAGTGTGTGTGTGAATGGTTGTTTGTTTCTGTGTGGCTCCGCGGTACACTGGCGTCGTGCCCGGAGTGTCCCCCGCCTCGCGCCCTGAGACTGCCAGGATAGGCACTGGCTGCCCCGCGACCTGCGTTAGCGGATTAAGCGGGTCGGAAAATGAATGAATGAATAAAGGCTTTGTATAAAAGTCCAACAGGTAGGATAAAAGTAAATGGATCAATATCAAACTCATTTGATCTGGAGCAGGGCACCAGACAGGGCTGCCCTATGAGTCCACTTCGGTTTGCCCTATTTATCGAAGGACTAAGCCAAGGTATTAATCAAGATAAAAAATATTATAGGTATACAAATGTCACCTCAACAACATAAAATTTCTTTATTTGCAGATGACGTCCTAATTACTTTATCAAACCCAGAAAGTTCTATTTTAAAAATTATGTCATTCCTTGATGCTTTTGGCTCTGTCTCAGGATATAAATTAAATATTTCAAAGACTCAAATCTTAAGTTTCAACTATAAATCTAGCCAAATTTTAAAAACTGGCTTTGACTTCAATTGGAATTTGAATTGTATAAGATATCTAGGGGTCAATATTCCAAAAGATCTAACATAATTATATGCACTAAATTTTAAAGTGTTAATTCAGAAAATAAAAGAAGATGCCAAAAGATGTAACTTATTACCCATACTAAGCTTTGAGTGGAGGATTGAGACATTGTCAATGAACATTCTGCCCAGAAAGTTATATTTGTTTCAAACTCTTCCAATTGAAATTACAGATAAACACTTCAAGGAATGGGATAAACTGATTTCACGCTTCATTTGGCAAGGGAAGAAACCTAGGATCAGATTTCAAACTCTCCAATTGGCCAAAAAAAAAAGGAGGGTTTGCACTCCCATGCCTAAAGAATTATTACACCTCATCCCAGCTGAGGATTTTTAGTTTGCTGGTGTAATTCTCAGTATCAAGCAAGGTGGAAAGACATGGAAAAGAACATATCTGGGCTGATACCGATTGAGGCCAGGTTAGGGGATAAAAGACTCATTACAAAATTAATGGAAAAGGGCAATAGGTGGATCAATTTATCAATGAAAACTTGGATGATGACCATCAATAAGTATAACTTGATATAATGTAGCCGCAAGAGGACACAAGCCAGTGTCTTATTGTGCCGGTCCCAAGCCCGGATAAATACAGAGGGTTGCGTCAGGAAGGGCATCCGGCGTAAAACTTTTGCCAAATCAAAGATGCGAATCAAACCTATGACTTCCATACCGGATCGGTCGAGGCCCGGGTTAACAACGACCGCCATCGGTGCTGTTGACCTACAGGGCACCGGTGGAAATTGGATTACTGTTGGTCGAAGAAGGAGAGGAGGAAAGTGCGTTCGCTCGAAGAAAGAGAAGAGGAACACCAAGAGTATAGGACTGAGAGTAGGGACGTTGAATGTTGGAACTATGACAGGAAAAGGTAGAGAGTTGGTTGACATGATGCAGAGGAGGAAGGTAGACATACTGTGTGTACAGGAGACCAGGTGGAAAGGTAGCAAGGCTAGAAGTTTAGGAGCAGGGTTCAAGTTGTTCTATCATGGTGTAGATGGGAAGAGAAATGGAGTAGGAGTTATCTTGAAGGAGGAGTTTGTTAGGAATGTCCTGGAGGTAAAAAGAGTGTCGGATAGAGTGATGAGTCTGAAGCTAGAAATAGAAGGTGTGATGTTCAATGTTGTTAGCGGGTATGCTCCACAGGTAGGATGTGAGCTGGAGGAGAAGGAGAAATTCTGGTCGGACTTTGATGAAGTGATGCAGAGCTTGCCTAGAAGTGAGAGAGTTGTCATTGGAGCAGACTTCAATGGACATGTTGGTGCAGGAAACAGAGGGGATGGGGATGTGATGGGCAGGTTTGGTATCCAGGAGAGGAACGCAGAAGGACAGATGGTAGTTGACTTTGCAAAAAGGATGGAAATGGCTGTAGTGAATACTTTCTTCCAGAAGAGGCAGGAACATAGAGTGACCTATAAGAGTGGCGGTAGGAGCACACAGGTAGACTACATCTTGTGTAGACGGTGTAACCTGAAGGAGATCAGTGACTGTAAAGTAGTGGTAGGTGAGAGTGTAGCCAAACAGCATAGGATGGTGGTGTGTAGGATGACTCTGGTGGTGAGGAAGATCAAGAGGGCAAAGGCAGAGCAGAAGACGAAATGGTGGAAGCTGAAAAAGGAAGAGTGTTGCAGGACTTTTAGGAAGGAGTTAAGACAGGCTCTGGGTGGTAAGGAGGTGCTTCCAGATGACTGGACAACTACAGCTAATGTGATCAGGGAGACAGGTAGGAGAGTACTTGGTGTGTCATCTGGAAGGAAAGTAGATAAAGAGACTTGGTGGTGGAATGAGGAGGTACAGGAGTGCATACAGAGAAAGAGGTTAGCTAAGAAGAAGTGGGACACTGAGAGGACCGAGGAGAGTAGACAGGAGTACAGGGAGATGCAGCGTAAGGTGAAGGTAGAGGTAGCAAAGGCCAAACAAGAAGCTTATGATGACTTGTATGCTAGGTTGGACAGTAAGGAGGGAGAGACTGATCTATACCGGTTGGCAAGACAGAGAGACAGAGATGGGAAGGACGTGCAGCAGGTTAGGGTGATTAAGGATAGGGATGGAAGTCTATTGACAGGTGCCAGTAGTGTGATGGGAAGATGGAAAGAGTACTTTGAAGAGTTGATGAACGTGGAAAATGAGAGAGAACAAAGACTAGAAGAGGTGACTTTTGTGGACCAGGATGTAGCAAAGATTAGTCAGGATGAAGTGAGGAGGGCATTGAAGAGGATGAAGAGTGGAAAGGCAGTTGGTCCTGATGATATACCTGTAGAGGTATGGAAGTGTCTAGGAGAGGTGGCAGTAGAGTTTCTGACTGGGTTGTTCAACAGGATCTTAGATAGTGAGAAGATGCCTGAGGAATGGAGGAGTAGTGTGCTGGTGCCCATTTTTAAGAACAAGGGAGATGTGCAGAGTTGTGGCAACTACAGAGGAATAAAACTGATGAGCCATACAATGAAGTTATGGGAGAGAGTAGTGGAAGCTAGACTAAGGGCAGAAGTGAGCATTTGTGAGCAGCAGTATGGTTTCATGCCAAAAAAGAGTACTACAGATGCAGTATTTGCTCTGAGGATGTTGATAGAGAAGTACAGAGAAGGCCAGAGGGAGCTGCATTGTGTTTTTGTAGATCTAGAGAAAGCTTATGACAGGGTGCCCAGAGAGGAACTGTGGTATTGTATGAGGAAGTCTGGAGTGGCAGAGAAGTATGTTAGAGCAGTGCAGGACATGTATGAGGACTGTAGGACAGTGGTGAGGTGTGCTGTAGGTGTGACAGAGGAGTTCAAGGTGGAGGTGGGACTGCATCAGGGATCAGCTCTGAGCCCCTTCTTGTTCGCTATGGTGATGGACAGGCTGACAGACGAGGTTAGACAGGAATCTCCATGGACTATGATGTTTGCAGATGACATTGTGATCTGCGGTGAGAGCAGGGAACAGGTGGAGGAGAAGCTAGAGAGGTGGAGGTTTGTCCTGGAAAGGAGAGGAATGAAGGTTAGCCGCAGTAAGACAGAGTACATGTGTGTGAATGAGAGGGACCCAAGTGGAAGAGTGAGGCTACAGGGAGAAGAGATCAAGAAGGTGGAGGATTTTAAGTACTTAGGGTCAACAGTCCAGAGCAATGGAGAGTGTGGAAAAGAGGTGAAGAAGCGTGTACAGGCAGGATGGTACGGGTGGAGGAAAGTGTCAGGTGTGATGTGTGATAGAAGAGTTTCAGCTAAAATGAAAGGAAAGGTGTACAAAACTGTGGTGAGACCAGCGATGTTGTTTGGTCTAGAGACAGTGTCACTGAAGAAAAGACAGGAGAAAGAGCTGGAGGTAGCAGAGATGAAGATGCTGAGGTTCTCTCTGGGAGTGACCAGGAAGGATAGGATCAGGAATGAGTACATCAGAGGGACAGCACATGTTAGAGGTTTTGGAGATAAAGTCAGAGAGGCCAGACTGAGATGGTTTGGACATGTCCAGAGGAGAGATAGTGAATATATTGGTAGAAGGATGCTGAGTTTTGAACCGCCAGGCAGGAGACCTAGAGGAAGACCAAAGAGGAGGTTTATGGATGTAATGAGGGAAGACATGAAGGTAGTTGGTGGGAGTGAAGAGGATTCAAAGGACAGGGCTAGATGGAGGAAATTGATTCGCTGTGGCGACCCCTGAAGGGAAAAGCCGAAAGGAAAAGAAGAAGAAGAAGTATAACTTGATAGATGAAATAAAAATTTTGCATTGGTGCCCCTACGATATAGATTTTACTCCCAATAAATTGGATGCAGTTTATAAGGCTTGGGCTGAGCAGGTTCTTTCGTCATATTGCACTTTCTTTAAACAAGGGGCAATAAATGATTTCCAGACATTGTAAGGATTATATGGGCTAAATAATCATGACTTCTACAGATATCTTCAGTTGCGTCATTATATAGACAATTTTTTTAAAAAGGCCATAAAACATTTGAAAATAATATACTGAAAGTTTTTATTAGTGTCTACGGGGCAGACTCTGGGCATAAAATATTATCAAGAATATACAAAGGTCTTCAAGGGTTGGAAGAAATAAACACCAACTATATAAAGCAAAAATGGGAACAGGAGGCAAATACCAGTATTGCACAGGAAGATTGGGTTAGACAATGTGAATTTCAATGGTCAATTACAAGCTCGCCCCAGTGGAGGACATTTGGCTGGAAGACGATTGGTAGATATTTTATTACACCTGTCCAGAAGCACCACCACTCAGGCTCTGCCAGCTGTTGGAGGAATTGTGGTTCTCTGGAAGCCAACCACTACCATATACAGTATTTTGGGCTTGCCCAAAAATAAATTCCCTCTGGCAACAGATATAGAATTGGTGAATATATTCGGACCTACCATAGCATTGAAGTGGGACAAGCTATTATTTGGTTTTTTGCCATCTACATCTATGAATAAAGAAGCCAGGTTTCTGTTTGGTATATTGAGTATTGCAGCACGAAAGTCAATTACTAGAAACTGGCTTAAGCCTAGTGCACCCTGTATCGAGAATTGGTTTGATTTAATACATGAAATTTATACATTGAAGTTGCAAAAAACTAAGTTTGTAGAACCGTGGAGAGACCTGAAAAGATATATCTTCCAGAAATGCTCCTCCTTTGCTTGATCTATGTTAAAATGGGTATGTGTATATGTGTATGTATATGTTTATATATACGTATATATGGATATGTGCGTGTGTATATGTATGTATCCATGTATGGTGTATGTATGTACATGTATACATACTGCATACAGTATATACATATTTTTTCTTCCTATTGCTATTCTGTTCTTTATATAACACCCCTTGCTTTGAGTTGTTTTTGTTTTTTTTCTTCTTAGTCTAGTCTTGTCCTGTTACGTTAATGTTTAAAAAAAAATTCTTCTTGCTTGATGTTTGTTTGTTCTGGAAAAAAAAAATTAAAAATTAAAAATAAAAAAACTGGTTGTGGCCTTTGCTGTGACATGAATTTCTGGCTCTCCTGGTCTCTCAGCCCTACCTCCACCCCCCACACTGACCGGGGCCCAGAGAGAATACCTAATGCTAAGTTGTGCTTTCTAAACAATTGGAATTTGCATTTTGATTGAGTGGTGTCAGCCACATTTACAAATGAATTGTTAGCATACCAGGCACCTTTGGCTAGCAGTGACTTTGCTCTTGAAAGTTCTAGTGTTAAACGGTAAAAACTATCGCACAATAATTACTTTCCATTATATAATTTTTATTACCAGCTCCAAAACAGTGCTTTTTAGGGGACCTTGGCATGAATATTCTTAGTACCACAGTACAGTATTCTGGCATATTTTTATAGGTGAAAACGTTTGAAGAGTGAGAACTCTTTTTGTAGACAATCTTTCCTCTACAGCGTCAAGCTAGACTGACCAAACCGAGGAGCATCTGCGAAAACCTTCAAGAACGTCTCTGCTGTAACTCACCCGTGATGTATGCGGTTCATTTACTGCATGCAAACCTCTGTGAAGCGTTTAGTTGTTGATTCATAGTTTCCCATCACTGACCGCCCCTACATTTATCCTAATAACGTAAATAGCTGTCGGTAGGTTGGAAACATTTAACTTTGTTAAAAGAACTTTCTTCCAGACATGGTGTTGATTGACAGGTAATTGAACTAACCTGATTAGCGCTTTGGGGCGGGGCGCCCGGTGAGTGGACCAATAGATAGCCTTACCCAGGTGACGTAAGAGCCAGGAAGTTGATTGGAGGCTGCGAACTGAGTTGTTCAGACGGCTGAAGTTGTGCAGGTGAACGAACATGTCTGGAAGTGTTCGAGTGCTGCTTCTCCTTCTGGCTCTGGACTCGGTGGCTCCTGAAGGAGTTCCTGGTAGAGGTGAGAACTAGTCAAGCATTAACGAGCTGCTCTGGTTCTGTTCTCCATCACTGACTCTCACGTTTATTTAATAATCTCCATTATACCGCATCTCCAGTTCTTGTTTAGGAGGGTGGAAAGTGTCCCCGTCCACATTTCTGTTAACACGTCTTTGGTAAATGTAATGGTGGAGGATTAACAAGTCATTTTGGTAACTTGACACACTGCTCCAGCCGCGGCTTGTCAGTGTGGATTTTGTATGTTCTCCCCGTGTCTGCGTGGGTTCCCTCCGGGTTCTGCAGCTTCCTTCCATCTCCAGAAACACTCAGTCATCACATCAGTGACTCAGGTTCATTTGATGGTTCTGTGTTGAGCAGACACTAACTAGTTAGGGGAACTAGTTGAGAAACTGGACAGAAAAGTTTGATGTTTTCTTTTCATGACAAAAATGAACTGTGCTGATGATGTTTGCTTACAGAGGGGGGAAATGTCCTTTTCATCATGGCCGATGATTTGCGGCCAGTGCTGGGTTGCTATGGTGACTCCCTGGTCAAATCACCAAACATCGACCAGCTGGCGTCCAAAAGCCAGGTTTTCCTCAATGCGTATGCCCAGGTCTGTTCTCATCATCAGCGCTTTTCTTGTGGTTTGAATCTGATCAACCTGTTCAGCCAGTCGTCATTTGAGAAGTTTGAATGTTTTAAGTTGTGTGTTCCTCTTTCAGCAAGCCGTGTGTGCTCCCAGTCGTACCTCCATGTTGACCAGTCGCCGACCAGACACCACCAGGCTCTATGACTTCAACTCCTACTGGAGGGTTCATGCTGGAAACTACTCCACCATGCCACAGTACTTTAAATCTAAAGGCTACTTCACCATGTCTGTTGGCAAAATATTTCACCCGGGTAAGATGAAGAGTTTACGTTTGGATATGTTGATAGTTTAAGAATCTTTTCACAGACAGGATTTACGACACTGATTATAGCGATCCTCAGATCCACTGCTCAGCTGGTCACTTCTCAAACTCCAGTAAGAACTACAGATGAGCTGCTGTTTTTTTGAGAAGATAATTGCGAAGAGAACCCAGTCTGAATGGATTTGTTTGGAGTAACATCTGGACTTTTGTTGTCTGTCTAAGCTGGTAACTGTGTTTTCTTTAAGGTGTTTCCTCGAACCACACAGATGACTACCCCTACAGCTGGTCTGTTCCTGCCTACCACCCACCTTCCAATCTTTATGAGAATGAAAAGGTGGGACTATGGAAGAAGTACCATTTAGACATGAGCATTAATGCATTTAATTGACTTTATACACATTAAAGTGAGGCAGGACATGACCTGGATTTGAATCTGAACATTTTTCTTCTCTGCTTCAAAGCCTTGAGTCGTTTCAACCTTCTCATTTTTCTTTGAGGGATCTAAATGTCCTCTGTGTTAATCTTCACAGCCATTACCTTGACTTTTGAAGTCCGTTCACTGGGCAACTTCGTTAAACCTATCCCTTTTAAAGCCAAGTACGCAACTTCCTTGAGGGTAGGAACTATTTTTTCACTAGATTGTATGATTCAGTGATCACACTTCCTGCTGACGTGACAATATTTTAAAAGTAGGAAACGAGTGAGATCACTCAAATTCCTCGCCATACTTTGGATGTAACAGACACGAGAACCAAACTAAACCTAGACACACCTTTTGTGCTTCATTGTCTCATGTTATGTTCTGGAAAGATATTTTTGCTCTTAAGTTGATAGTTGATTAAACCGTCAGTCATCCTCCTAGTTATGGAATCTGAATGTAATGAACAGTTTTGTTTTTTTTTACATGTAGTGGCAGACAGCTAATTACTGCACTGTAACCATATGTAACTATCATATAAATATCATTTAGTTACATAGGATCCAGAATATAATATAAGGAGCATTATCTGCTTGACTTAAGGTAGTTCTGTTAGTGCTAACTTGTGACCATCGTGTTACAATAATTAACAATGAAATTTAAAATCAATCATTCTGCACTGAAACACTGTAATGATCCCAACACAAACGGTGTATAAATGTGGCCTTTGCTGATTTTTTCACTTGACCTTTTCCCAGATGTGTAAAGGCAAGGACAAACAGCTCCACGCCAATCTGCTGTGTGCGGTGAACGTAACGGAGCAGCCTGGAGGAACCCTCCCCGACATCGAGAATGCAGACGAGGCAGTGAGGCTGCTGAGGAGTCGAGCCAACAGTAGCGCTCCTTTCTTCCTTGCTGTGGGCTTTTACAAACCGCACATACCCTTCAGGATACCTCAGGTACACAACACAATATCAATCCTAGCACTTCCTCTCTAGACTGATGAAGAGTCAAGGGTGGTGGTAGGTTGATCAGTTCATGTGAAAGCCAGTCTAGGTGGGTGAATGAGGCTTCAGCTTCATCAGGCTTTGGAGTATTGAAATACAGTGGGGCCAATAAGTATTGGACAACCTAAAAGTTATTTCTATTTAAAAAGACAAATAGAAAGAACTACAGAGAGGTTTGTAATTTTCATTCTGTCTCTCATCAAGCATGAGAGACAGAATGTAAAAAAAAATCCAGGAAATCACACTGTATGATTTTTGAGCAATTTGTGAAAATGGGTGATCAATAAGTATTGCCAGTCAGCAAAAGATACTTTTAATACTTTGTAATGTGGCCTTGGTTGGCAATGACAGAGGTCAAATGGTTCCTGTAGTTCCTGACCAGGTCTACACACGCTGTAGGTGGTATTTTTGGTCCACTCCTCTGCACAGATCTTCTCTAGAGCTGTGATGTTGAGGGCTGTCGCTTGGCAACAGTTTTAATTCTCTCCACAGGTTTTTGATTGGGTTGAGGTCTGGAGACTGGCTAGGCTACTCCAGAACCTTGATATGCTTTTTACTGAGCCACTCCTTGGTTATCCTGACTGTGTGCTTTGGATCATTATCATGCTGGAAGACCCAATCAAGTTTCATCTTCATTTCTCTGACTGAGGGAAGGAGGTTTTTACCCAAAATGTAACCATACATGACCCCATACATCTTGCCATTGATACAGACCAGTCTTCCTATCCCTTTTGTTAATCCACCATTGCGGGAAGCTGGAGCCTATCCCAGCTGACTAGCAACTTATCACCTTTTTGTTTTTTACTTCGAACAGTGTGGCATTTATAGCAAATGACAACCAACTGAAGTAGTTAACTCGAATTCTGTTTTACTGGTAATTATTATAATGTAGACAGAATTGAAATGACGCCAGAGGGCTCAGTCAGTCCTGTGTAGCCGGCGTAAAAATGAAGCGATGTTGGCTTGTTTGTTGCTTACATTTCCGCAACCTCTGGAAAAGGTTCAGTCCTGTTGCTGCACAGAACCTGGACCATTTTAATGCATGACCTGACCTACCAGAAAATAAGTAGTGAAGGATCTTACCTTAAATTTGTTGTTAATATTAGTAACTTTACAGATCACCTTCAGATGAGGCTCTATGTTGAGTCTGCTGTGAGGCACAGACAGTTTTCTAATTTATCGGTTCTTAAAAGCACCATTGTAGTGTCAGATTGAAAAATGGGTCCACCGTTAACCCCCTCTGACAAAGAGTTGACCGCTACAACCCGAGTGCTCCACTTCTACCGTTGAAGAAAACAGACTTCTGACTCGACTCTCGATGCTGGATGGAGTCAGTGCTTTGGTCAGACGAGAGTCTGACTTTACGTTGACTTTTGTTCTTTGGTCAGGAAAAATGTACTTGAGAGTGATTTCAAGCTGAAGTTCAGTATGTAACTACTTGTTTGAGTATTTTTGGTAGGCAGACCTGATGAAAAGATTTTCTCAGCCAAGAAACATAACTGTCTACACAATACAAGTCGCTCTGCTTATTATCGTATGTTTAACTTGTTTTATTGCAGGAGTATCTGAGCCTTTATCCCATAGAGAAAATGAGCCTGGCCCCTGACCCCGATGTCCCCAAACGCCTTCCACCTGTGGCCTATGCCCCCTGGACAGACTTAAGAAAGAGAGAAGACGTCAGTGATCTCAACGTTAGCTTCCCCTACGGACCGATTCCTAAAGACATCCAGGTATGAAAAAGCTGCTCTCAGCATTTCTAAACCAGCACCATGGATAATTTGTTTCCACACACCACAACATGGTCCAACATGATACGGGTTGTTCCTTTCCAGCTGGGTATCCGTCAGCACTACTACGCTGCTGTGTCTTACATGGACAGGCAGGTTGGACGGCTGCTCAGCGCTCTTGATGAGCTGGGGCTGGCCGACAGCACTCAGGTGGTGTTCCTGTCAGATCATGGTTAGTGGACACGAGCCTAGGATGAACTGGGAATGACTGATCATACCGACGTGTGATGGCTTAAGCACTGTTTGAATATTTAATAATAACATGACTGTCAGGCTTGAGGGGCAGTGTGTGAGTATCGAGTGTTTAGATATGGCAAATGTAGATTACTACCATTTCACCACTAGATGGCAGTGTTCTAATAAAATACTGGGCTCTTACAGCCCTCCATATTTTTGCTTTACTTTTAAGGAAAAATTTTCTGACTTTGATCCGGATTTATTTTAATGTCTCCTTCATCGAAGGACATTGAAGTGTTTTCACTTGAACTCCAGCAAATGCAATAATATCAAGAAAAGTGTTTGCTTTAGGCAAACACTTTTTTTTATAAATCATTCATTCATTCATTTATTTTCCTGACAGCCTCATCCACTTGCGCGGGTCACGGGGACCCAGAGCCTATCCCTGCTGGCTTGGGGCGTGAGGCGGGCAAACTCCGGGCGCGATTCCAGTTCAGTCAATGAACCATTATTAATATAGCGCTTAATCACATCAGCAGACATTTTAAAGCGCTTTAACAGACAGAGAAACCCAACAGGACCCTCCAGAGCAAGCAGAAGCAACAGCGCCAGGCGAAAACTCGCTCATTGAGGAATAAACCTCGGGCAGGACCCGTACTCCGGCTTTGTGGGAAAGGAAATACAATGGGATAGAGACAGGGCAAGGAAAAGAGAGAGAGAGAGAGTGGCAGATAGGCCCGATGGAATTTACAGCCACAGTCAAACTCTAGCTGCTGAAGTGGGGGTGAGATTTTCAGGCCTTTGGATTTCCTCTCTTCAATTCTTGTTCCCCACCTGTCAAGCAGAAGCAAATACACAGCGTATGTTTGACATCTATGGCATCCCTTAAACATTCTCACCTGCCTCAATCATTAATGTCTAACATTTTTTACCTCTTCCTTCCTCTTGTTGCAGGATGGTCATTAGGAGAACATGGCGAATGGGCTAAATATTCTAATTTTGATGTGGTAACACGTGTCCCTCTAATCTTTTACGTTCCTGGTGTCACTTCTCATCCTGATTCTTCTGGGACGTCCACATTTCCCTTTATTGATGTCTTCGACAAAGCAGAATTTAGTTTTACGAGTAAGTCCACTGCACTGACAACTGTTAATCGACACGAACATGTACTTATCATTTATATCAGATCACAAAGCAGGAAAGGAAACTTTAGTTTTTTTTCTAACATGTTTGGTGCAAATTGCTCATCGAAACCTTTCTGAAACGTATATCATCATGTCAAGTTGACTTTAATGAGGTCTTTGATTTCCTTGGAGAGCTCTCAGAAGCATTTAGTCAGAGATACACTTTGATATTTATCCTCAAACAGATTTTTCTTCAGTACAAATGATGTAGTGTTGATGAAATTAAAAAATTCGGACTTAAAAAAGTCTAGGATATTTTAATGGAAATCTTGTCCGACCCCGCTCTCTTGTAGATCACAAAGAAATAAAAAGGATGGTGGAGCTGGTGGATATTTTTCCTACTGTTTCCGCCCTGGCTGGTCTCAGAGTGCCTAAACCGTGTATTGGCATTTCTTTACAGGTTTGAATTGATTTTTAACCACTTCTTGGGATCTTTTTCTGGTAACTTACCTGAGGATTAATGTTACTCAAGAGTTGATTTTTTTTCTTAATACTTCTTACTCTTGGCAGACTTTATATTCATACTGTTTTAAAATGGTAACATAGTCTAACAAGGAGGTGATACCAGTCAGTCTAATGGTCTGAAATAGCTCACTGACACTCGTGTGAATTAGTTGGGAAAGAAGTAAGCTTTTCTCTTTATACCTTTTATTTGCAAAATTAGAGTCAATCTAATTCATACTGGAACCCAGAATCATTTCACATTTTGTGTGACCCACGACAGAGAGGATGAAGGGAGGAACGTTCACTTGGCTGCAGTTTGCCTCCTCACCACTAGGTGCTACACACTCCCACACACTGAACATCTAAGTAATCGTAGCTAATGAGTAATGAACTAAATTCTTATTTGCACACAAAAAGTAGGATTCTGAAATGTATTTTGTTGTTCAGCAAATATTGGTGACCTCCCCGTAATTAGTTCACACTGCAGCCTAATTTAGCATCACATGATATCAACTTTCCAGCCATCTATTGATGTCAACAACTGACTTGTATCACAGAGTAAACAAACACTAACTTGTGATTGAACCTGTGATGTTTCTGCCTCTGTTCAGGAGGAGTTGTGTACAGAAGGTGACAACCTGGCCCACACCTTCAGACACAGAGAGAGGGGGGAGAATGCGGAAGCCATAGCTTTCAGCCAGTACCCTCGACCCGCTGATACACCACAGGTACCTGAGAACAATTTTGCAAAATATTCAACCATGGCTGCTTTCCAGTTCCCATCAGAAATATTTGAATATGCCACATGGCTACTGTTAACAGATTTGGAATTTGTTTTTTAAAATGTCAGTAATTAAGAAAGGTTATTCAGATGATCGTTCAGACGTCCCTGATTGTAACACTCTTTGACCCCTCTGCATTGTGTTCTTGCTTGTGGTGCTACTTACTTCCAACCAAAAGCACAAACCCTTTGAATGAACATGTCCAGGTGAGTGCTCACCTGCTGCAGGTTGAAGGACAATCTTAAAAGTGCTTGAGACCGTTTTAAAAGGCCTTTATGTTTGTCTTTGTTTGTTTGTAGAATAACTCGGACCTCCCTTCCCTGGAAGAAATAAAGATCATGGGCTACTCTCTCCGCTGCTGGGACTACAGATACACTCTCTGGCTGGGATTCAACCCTAAAACATTTGAGGTTGGTGTATCTGCCTCTTTATCCTCCTGTGTTCAGTATATCCATCTGATGTGTTCCTGTGGGGTGAATCAATTCATTTTCTCCTGCATTTTCAACATATTGTATGTTGGGAATGTTTGCCCTGACAGTCACAGACTATACTTTTCATCCTTCCGTCTATCTAGGCAAATGTAACCGATGTCCATGCTGGTGAGTTGTACATGTTCGCCAGTGACCCAGGTCAGGACAACAACATCTATAATGACTCAGAGCACAGTATGATCATCAGAAAAATGGCCAGTCTGTCTCATGTGAGTCGTTCTACACATTTTCCTCTAATGCTGTCACTCATTGATTCATTTACTTGTTTGCTTCATTTGTGACTCTGCGGTTGTTTTCCAGACTGTGACTCTGCAGACAAGATTAAAGCTGCAGCTTCTCTACTTCACAGCAGGGATGAAGACACGATGACGAAAATAAAATGCACCATATGGACGGCTAGAGAAAAATGCAAAGGAAGATGGATGGATGAAAAACTTGACAAAGAATGGGAGAATGCCTTGAATATTTTGTTTAATGTCGCTCATACTTGATTCACTGCTGTGTGGTATCACCATTAATCTTTTGGGCTCAGTTCTTCAGGCTAATGTCTCTTGTTAGGAACTCAGTGGCAGTCAGATCTGGTTTCTGCATGAGTCAGGGAATAAAGCAGCTGAGGTCTCTGTAAAAACACAACACCTTTAAAGGAGTCTGTTTAAACACCCGTACATGTGCAGCAGCTCCTTATTGGATCGACTTCCTCCTGAGCACAGAGTGCATGCAGAGTGATGCCAGTCTTAAGGGATCTGGGAATTTATTGTCAAGACTGAGAAGTGCATCTTTTCTTTTTAAGCTTCATGTCCATGAAAAATACATTTTCTGATTGACATGTCCAATTGCGAAAGTGATACTGTCAGGTTCAAACAACATAGAACATTGAAAACTCACCCAGTTGAATTTTTTACTCGCGAGGAGAACGGACAGAGATATGCTCAGTTACAAATCTCCACCCCGTTCTGAGCGTCTCAGCCGAAAACCCCTCCTTTTATTTCATTTGGGCAGTCCCTGTTTACAATGTGTCCTAAAGGATGGGGGATGAGAATATCAGCAATGCACCATGTATGGTATAATGTCACAAGTGTAAAACCTCTTCCTTTTTTTTTTTATGGTATTGTCCTTTTTTCAGCAGGTCAAGGTTTACGTCTTAAAATAGTCATTAGCTGCTACCTCAGCTTTGACCTTTTGACCTCTGCCTAAACATAACTCAGTGCATAGCAAGACAATCACACAAACCCACATTTATATGCTCATGGTATGCAGTATAAAGAATAAAGGGATGTAAATATGGGATAAATGTACATTATTCTAACAGATACCACTTCTGAGTCAATAACAAATTTTAGAAGTTTTTATTTGTAAAACAAAAAATCTTTAAAGGGGACCTATTATGAAAAGCAATTTTTCAGGTCTCTACATATACGTACTGATCCTCCCTAACTCTACCAACTCTTAGAATATGGAAAACGAACGCTTCCATTGTCAGTATTATAAGTCTCCCTCTCGTCTCAGAGAAATTTCCTACATGCTAAAAATCACCAGTAGAATTTACCTCGGAGTTCAAAGGATTTATTTTTAGGTTTATTGTAGAGTGGTCAGATTTGAATACAGAACGTGAGATCTCGGGTTGCAGCTCCGGTCACACTCAGCTGAGAAAAATGTTTGTGTTAAGGTTTTGGGAGCCATTGAGCCTTGTGGGGGTTGGCGTATTCATGATTGCTTGAGACAAAAAGGCTTCCCCTGACCCTAGAAAAGATCAAAAGAAGTTTACCCCCTTCTAGGAAGCCAGAGGGTAAAACATCTGTGTGTTGTAAATGTAAATCTGTTGTTGAGCTGGGCTTGAACAAGTATAAAATTCCAAATGCTCTAACAGTTGTCACAGCATTTGGCACACCACATGTATTAAAGAGAAATGGTCTATCACACTGTGTCCATAATTCATACTTCTTCAGAGAATTAGCAAATCTCAGTTTAGCAGGAAGAATTTCCCTGACACAGTCTAGACCACACAGCAGGAACCCCAAACAATAGAACAAGCTACTTTTCTAGTTCATGTCAAACAATGATATTTTTTTGCCAACAACTACCCACCTGACTCCAGCGTGTCTCCTAAACTAAGCATACAAAGCTAAACATGCTGTGTGAAGATTTTTATAAAGCAATCTTAGGTGTTATAATGTGCACATACTGTACAATTCTACAATATAAAATGGAAAATTGTGCTAGACTCCCTAAAAATGACAAATTTCAAGGCAGCGCCCATCTTGACGTAGCAACGTGAGTCTGCAAGTGGTTCTGATTCTGTGTAGTGTATTTGTTTTAGAAATCAGGACACCTAAGTGCTATACTTCAGCAATAACAAATACAGACTTGGTAGCAGCAGAAGAATGGTTGACGGCCAAAACAGGAATTCTTCAATTTGATTCTCAGTACATCAGTACATAACACCAGATCAGTCAGGAAATGTAGAAGTGAAATAATGCATGTTTGGGTCACACTTCAAATCAAAGGAATGGTAACAGATGACCAGTTATGTTAGTATATTCATGTTAAGTTCATGTCACTTATCACTATGTTTGGAGTTCACACAGCCATATGTTTAACCTTACACTTAGTGCCACAAATCCTAGTCACATACATACAGACATAGGTGCTGATTCACCATACATTATTTTAACGAGTAGTTTATGATAATCTCATAAAGAGGAGGGATTATGTAGCAGCGAAATAATGCATGTTTGGGTCACACTTCAAATCAAGAGGAAACAGGGTGCCAGGTGTGGCAGCGAAGAACCCAAATTGTACAAAAACCAGAAAGACGGGAAGGGGGGTCATGGTAACTTTAGGGTGGTGACGAAGGTTTGGATGTTTGCCTGGAAATCCAATGCTTCCTGTTTTCCCATCAAGGAAAATACAGACAACATACGCAACAGCGCAACAACGTGCTACAGCTACATTCACCTCCACTGTTTTGTGCTTTATGATGAACAGAATTCACAATCTACAGTATATACATACACTCATGATTACAAACCATGAAAGAAGACAAAAATAAAGAAAAAAAAATCCGTAGTGTTATAGATACGGGTGCAACTATGTAATTCCCTACCTATAACTCATATAACAGCCCATCCAGTTAAAATAAACTATCCAACTGAGGAGCAGGAAGAGCGTGATGTGATCAAGTTCACACTCCACCACAAGGAAATATGACGTAGACACATTTAAAGGCCTTGGAAAACATAGTTATTGTGATGCACACACCCCTATCAGACAACTGTAAAAACCAAATCTAACGTGTGTGTGTGTGTGTGTGTGTGTGTGTGTGTGTGTGTGTGTGTGTGTGTGTGTGTGTGTGTGTGTGTGTGTGTGTGTGTGTGTGTGTGTGTGTGTGTGTGTGTGTGTGTGTGTGTGTGTGTGTGTGTGCTTTTGTTATGGCCTCAGGCCAATGGATTGTCGTTGTCGGGGGTTCTTGGATGATTCTTGTGTGTAAGACACACAAGAGTGTGTAAGACACACAAGAGTCAGACTGACCTTATGAAAACACAAACACATCTTTAATAGGTCATCTTGCAAAATGCTTTACATAAGACGAATCAAATTACAATGGTTTGATAAAAAATCATCCACTACATCTCTAACCAATAACCCGAAATCTCTGGGTAGACATAATCTGAATACCGTAAACCTATTCACTGGTCTGACCAGCCTACCTAATCTAGTGCGGATTTGCCCTTGTGAAGAATCCACAGTACCCTCCCCATGAACATTAGTCACAGACAGAACCTAACTCACAGCTACGGTCCCCCTGCATGACGTACCAACCGTGTCTGTGAAAAGCAACTGATCCAGTGACTGGTGAGTGCCAGAACACGACTCCGTAGACTCTGTGTCCACATAAATGGAACTTTTCCCAACCTCTGGGCCATCATTGACTGCTACAGGTGGTTGTGACAGAACCGAGTGGCCCTGGCATCACTCTGCTCCAACTCACTCATCGTACTTGCATCTTGGCTCTGTCAAGCACTGAAAACAGAAAAGTCGTCTTCCTAATCAGCCTTATCCGATGACGGTAGGGGCAAAAAGTTAACAGGTATGATCAGATTCGTATGCACTATCCTGCTCCGACTTGTAATTGGGTGCTAATTACAAGTGTGAAGCTGGTCATTCTTGCTTGCAGCCACATAGACCACAGTCTCCCATCAATTAGCTAATTTCTTTTTCCCCCTTTCCCCCTTGTTGGCCAGCAGGACTCTGTCACCCACCTCAAAAGAGAAACTTTTTATCTTCTCATTACACACCTTAGTTTGTTTGGCCTGATGTGTTTGTGAGCTTGTGTCATGGCCTTTCTGATTGAGAGGTAAATGTGTTGAAGCGACTGAAAGGGGAAATCAGCAGGGGAGCGAGGTGGAGTGAAGGAAAATATAATCAAATATATTCTCAGGTTTTGTATTTACTTTGTATTTCGCCTAATAATGTTATAGCTAAATACATTGTGTAATGGGCGTCCACCGTCCACGCCGGCTGTGTAATTTGTTTGGCTCTTTGTTGTAGGTGGAGACACTGGAGACTGGTACGGGAGACTGACACTGGAGACTGACACTGGAGAACCATATAAGGGAAAAACAACCAGCCAGAGAACAACACGATGCATATGTGTTAATGTATAGCGGCTCATCCTTAAGGTGGAGCCTAGCGACGGGCATAATAAATGTCTGAGATTCTCTGGAATGTGTTGTTCCTGCCCCTTGTCACGGTTCATACAACACCAGATATTGTGTTTGGGACAGAGAACCCAGATCTGTTTAGAAATATTGTATTAGGGTAAAAATACATATTTGATAAACAAGACGATTTGTTTCTTGTTCTTCTTTCCAGTTTTGAACACGCACAACTGGTTTGGGTGGACTTTGGGATAAAAGTCCTTTTACCTAACAGGAGTGACCCCTGGTTTTTGTAAGGTTCAAAGAATAAATAGTAAAACAATCCCAGAGATCACCTCAAGCTGAGTTCAACACATGCTTCTGCATGATTTCCCAGAAAGGGGGGGGGGAAATGTCTTGACATGAGATCAAATTCATACTTTAAATGCAATGCAATAACAAGGCTTTTAACTATTGGATGGAATCTCTGTGGAATCATCTACAAATTAGAAAGATTCTCAGTTGTTACTTATATTCATTGCCAGTATCTGAATTAAATGGAAGGAGGTGAACTGAGAAGATAAAGAGAAACATGTCAATTCCATTTTGATAATTTCAAACCTCATATAATCAGACTGATTATATAATTCATCTTCATCCCATTAAAATGTGAGGATTTGGTCCGTCAACTTCCACTGTAAGTTGAGCCGGCTGCAAGTTATTGCTTGATGTGAAATTCAGCTTGTAATTGTTTTCTTCTCAAATTCTACAGCACAGATTTATGCCTTAAGACAGCAGTAAAACACAACTAGGTGTTTTGTTTACTCATTTCGTTTTCTCAAAAAATTGATCAGAGCTGTTTACAAGGAGGGAGGAAAATAGCTGTAAGTGATATCAAGTTCAAATAGAAATATTTTAATGTTCAGCACTACAGTACAGAAGAGCTGAAGTCTCTTGCATTTCGTTGCACTTCAAACCCCAGACTCCACCTGAAGCAGAATGTTCAATGGTACACTCAAGAGCACTTTTCCCAACAAGAGAAACTGGTGTTACTATTAATAAGAACTAAGTCTTAAGGTTTCCTCAATATTCCTGTTAAATGTTTAAATTTTTGAATGTTTAATACTATGACAAAATAATAGCCACGTAATAGGACCTAAGACCTGGGTCGTTGGATTGCTGTGGGGGATTCTGGGGGCGTGGAGGTGGTGTGATCCGTCATACATAACGTGTTTTGCAAAGATGACCTATTAAGGTCAGTTTGACATCCGGTCAGTTTCCAGTAATCCCAGTATCCACCCACTGAGGTCCAGCAGAGCTTGGCTATAAAACTATGGAGAGTTCAGTTCAGGAGAGTTCCAGTTCCACTCGAGTGACGTTCATCCCAGAGATCTTGTTATATTAGATAAGTCAGTCAGTCATTTTCAGATTACCACCGCTGTATCCGTCGCAGCGGGTCACGGGGAGCCGGAGCCTATCTCGGTGGCATAGGGCGTGAGGCAGGGGACACTCTGGGCAAGACGCCAGTGCACCGCGAATATTAGATAAGTATCTGTTGAAATTGTCTGCCTGCATCATCGATGATACTGTTGGACTTCTCCTCAACCTATGTATGATTTGAATGGAGAAATATTTTGCACTTATGTACTTTGTCCTGTCTTAAGAAAATCTCTCTCCACCACAGTCCCATATTATGCTTTTTTTAAATTCATGTCATTCAGCTGATGTCCAACTACACTGTATTTGAAATGTCTTTCTCCAAAACTGATCCATGGTCCTCAGTATCTTTGATTGAATATGGATAACCCCCCCCACACACACACACACACACACACACACACACACATGTTCACATGGTGCTTTGTTTACATACGCCACGTGAATGCACACGCTACCCTCCGCTTGCACTTAGTAGTAACTTTCAGTAACTTAGTTACTATGTATTTCACTCTTATTTTTCTTGTTTTTCACTCTTGTTTTTTATTATATAATTGTTAATTTTTCTGCGATAATCAATAAGCAATCAATGAGCTACATGGCTCTATTGTGTAAACACAAGATGGCTGATCGAACTGAGACCAGCTGTTAAGCATCGTGGAGGATTTGTGGAGAAAAACACACAATGTTTGCAACTGAGACAGAAATCATTGGAGACGACAACAGATGATTACGTCCATCCATCCATTGATTCATCATCGACTGCTTCAGATTACAGGTAATTGAAGCTGTTTCCCAACAATTCTCATGTTATGAGAGATTTCTGGCTAACCACCCTTTGTCTCTCACAAATCTGGAAATGAGTGATAATTTCACCTCTTTGATGTCCGCCTGGATTATTTCACCTGCAGGGTTTAGGTTAATTGAACAAAACCCTCAACTGATGACAGTGAATATCTATTAGGCTCTAAATAAAGGCTGAGGCTGTTTGTTAGTGAGTGGGGTCTTCTCTTTAGATATACTGTGGTGGGGGGGAGGCAGGCATACAAGATATTTATTTGTCAATTCAAATCATGCTTAGGTTGAGTAGCAGTACAATAATATCATTGATGATAGAAAGGCAGACAAGTTCAACCAATACTTAACTTATTATAATGAGATCTCTGGACAGTCCTTCGAAGTGTTATTACAGAATATTCTGGGTACAGGAAAACTGCAGCGGTGTTCAAGTACAAAATATGAAAAGGATCACACATCATTTATACTCTAAACTTCTTTCAACCAGTTCTTTACGGATTTTCAGTTGGTAAATCATGACCTCCAGACGTTAACAAAAATGTCAAATCGACAGTTTCACAAAAGTATTTGATGACACAACATAATCAGTCACGCGAACCCTGTGAGGACATATCTGCTGCAGACATTCTATGGATGACCCTGTGCAGAAACATACAAAAACATTCTAATTTCAAGTACAGTATATGAAATGATCTGGCCAGCTGCTTCTGTCAGTGTCTAACTTCTTCCAAGGATACCGACAGTCATCCAAGCATTTCCAAATATGGTCAAACAGTAATTATATTCATTCAGAGTCTTCATGACCTTGAGACATCCTGGTGCCATCTTCCCAAGCGCTGAATGATTTGAGACACACACAACAATCCAAATCTTTGGTTCTTTGAAATGATATTATTTTCTTATATTATTTTATTGTATTATTTTATTGTATTAAAAACTTTCGTTCACAATACAAAGCTCCCGGATCACTTACAAGTGCAAAAGCTGCTTTTAATTATTTAAAGCCAGACAATAGTTCTAATTTAGTAGCGTCTTCATCTGCTATGAAACTGGTAATGTGTTTGCTATGACGATACGTCTTATGTGGACACACAGATGCACAAACACAAAACACCTGACTGAAATGGAGTTAAATAGTTAGCCAAATGCTAGCTGACTTCAACAGCTTGTGAGGAACTTTCAGTGTGTAGCTCTGAGCCAGGTCATTGCCACAGGTTACTAGCTTAGCCAGAACAAAAACTCCACCTCGGGGATGACCACGCCCATATCCGGGGAGCGGACGTGTCAATCAATCAAATATGGATCAGGATCAGTCAATCACTCTGTCAGTCACATTGTCATTTAATCAGGATGGGCGCTGTTATGAATGAAGTCGTTTTGATTCTGAATTTGAAAAGATTCCAGGAATTGATAGGGGGGACCACTATGTATATGTAGAGACTGAAAAACTTTTATTTTCTTCATCCATTCATTCATCATCGACCACTACGTCCGCTGTGGTGGGTCGTGGGGTGCTGGAGCCTATCCCAGCCAACTGAGGGCGTGAGGCGGAGGAAAATCCGGGCTTGACGCAAATGCACTGCGGAGCCACACAGAGACACTTTTTTCATAATAGGATCCCTTCAACAGTGTTTTATGAAAGTTTAACCCCTGGCAGTTTTGCACCCTTTTGTTCAACCATCTGCTGCTATATCAGTTATGCACATTGTGTAAATAACTATCAATATGCAAATATAGTATTTTGTGGTGCTTTGCTTTATGTTCTTTTACACACATGTAGTTTCTTGAACAATTAAACCCTGTAAACCCTGTGTCTTTACTGTACACATGACAATAAACGCATTGACTCCTTTGAACCCTCTGATGTTCGGTGTCGTCACACACGAACATGCAAATCATCCGTTCGTGAGTCATCTTCTCAAACAAAGGATCTTTGGGGGCATCGGGAACAACATAGCAGAGCGCAGAGAGACATGGCCCAGCACTGTAGTAAACGGAAATACAACGGCGTAGAAAATGAGGAAATATTAGAAAATATCAAAAGGGCGAAAACAGACATCGCGGAAGACCACGGAAAATGCGAGAAGGAAGATGAAACTAACTCTGTTTTATGTGGGTTTCAAATATGTAAGGTTTTGAGACACTCCGAACGGGAGAAGAGTATCTACGTCCACGGACAGGTAAAGTTATCTTTAGCTGTTTGGAGTCATTTGGCTAACTCTAGATGTGTGTATGTACACGAAGGCCATTATTTTGTGGGGAGACATATTTTAATTTTGGGCTTGTTCAAAGAAAAAAGGCTAATTTTCTACAGGACATATGCAGGAGTGCTTTGTAAATCTCCGTTAAAGGGAAAACTGTCGCACCGGTGTTTGTTTGCCTGTTAGCGAGAGTTGAGAAAAACTACGTCACGGATTGACCTGAAAGTTGTTGTCAGGGGTCAGTGTGACGTCAGGACCAGCGTCTGTGAGTAAAGCGGTGGGTACATGTTTTCTTTCACTTTCGTTTACTTTTAACTTCAACTTTCGTTGAAAGTAATGTTAAAGAAAGTAAAAGAAAACATCTACTATGGCTGCAGCATCACTCGTTCTCCTCTATTTCTGGTTCACATAGCCTGTGCGATTCAGAAATAAATTCCGCTATCATAGCCGAACGTCAGTAGAATAGAACAGATGGTGCAGTTATCGGGTTTGGGTTCGGTGCGTGTGTGTGTGTGTGTGTGTGTGTGTGTGTGTGTGTGTGTGGGTGTGGGTGGGTGTGTCACGTGTGCGCAGCTTGTGATGTTTGAAGATAGCATCTCTCCTTCCTTTTCCGTTCATCACACACCAACTTACCAACAGGTTGTGAAGACACGTGGTGGTAGGGTTGGTCACGTGGTGAAGAACAAGTCATTCAGTTTTAGAAATGGATCTGGAAAAAAGGTGGCTATTGGGTTATCAGAATCAGAATCCTTTATCAAACCCCCAAAGGGGAATTTGCATTTTGTAATAGTCGCTCAACAGTAGAACATAGTAAATAGTGAGACGGGAGTAGATTATTTGGAAGAGGTTGATGGTGGTAATGTGTGAATAGCACTGTTGCCTCACAAAATAAGGTTCCGGGTGCAATTCTCTTCTCTGTTTTCATCCCACCTCCAAAAACGTGGAGCTTAGGTGAGTTGATCACCCCATCTGTAGGTGTGTGTCAGCATCATTGGTTGGTTGTCTTTTGTGTGGCCCCACAATGAGCTGGCATCTTATCCAGAGTGTACCCCACCTCTCACCTATAACAAGCTGGGATAGGCTCCGGCAGACCCATCACCTGTAAGGCATTTCCTTGGCTGTTTTGACAAGTATGATTCCCTCATCTGCGGATGGATGGATGGAGGGAGGGAGGGTACTAGCTAGCTAGCTAGCTGTTGGGCCTTGGTGGAGGTATGTACTCAGCTGAGCATCCATCTAGTGCTAAAATAGGTTTTATTGAAATGACATCAAGACATGCCCGCGCTTGTAGACGGTTGTATCCACCAGGCTCATTATCAGCAGAGGTTGGCCTGAAACTGATGATGTCATCACCAGATTAAGGGTCAGGATGCTTTGGTCATTCTGGAGAAGAATCCCATCCAGACGAACTCTGTGGAAGAGCTTTTAAGTGGGTCCAAAGTGAAGCTGAAGATGAAGAATGACATCTACAGCACATATCAGCTGCAGGCTCCTCCTCATCTCAGTGGTACGATCAGAAAAAAACAATTCACTGAATAAAGATCCTATGAATCCAACAGGTGCTTTGGGCAGCCAGAGTAAATTAGGTAGGCTGCTTGTTTGGTTTTGTCTTTTAGACATCAAGACCACAGTGATGTGGCCAGCTTCAAAGAAGAATGTAAATAAATTTCAGCATCAGGACAGTTTCCTAGTGGAGGAGACAAAGGAGGATTATTTCAATATTACTCTGCCCTACATTCTGAAAAAGAGGGTATCCAATGTGCAGGTGAGCGTTAGCTTGATTATTAGCAGCGTAACACATACCTGTGTACAACATCATTGTGGATTGCAGTATTTGATATCACTTTCACACCCAGTGGGTCTGCAACATCCTGGATAAGAAGGCAGAAGTTGACAGGATAATCTATGAAGATCCAGACCCAAAGCTCGGCTTTGTCCTCCTTCCAGATATGAAATGGAACCAGAAAAATGTGAGACAATACAGTTGATGTGCAGTGTTAGTGTTTTACTCTGAACAAAATCCCCTTCGGTTCTTTGAGCTCAGTTGATGAGGATACAGCGCTGGGCTTTTCAACAGACACAGCAACAAACCTCTGGAGAAGAGCCTCAAATGTTCATTGACCCTGATCTTTATCGTGTTTGGGTTAAACTGTCCTTGAGGGATGAGCTCATCAGCAGCCTGACTCGGCCTCACATGTATCAGTTATCTACTGTATGTGTTATGCATGCTCCGTACTTTTGTGTTTAGAAAATTATGTAATAGACAAAGACTAAGGGTTGTGCTATCTATGTTTGTATATGCAGACGCATTTTGTGGTCATTTCCATGTTTTAATAGAAATACCCAATAGCAGTTAAAGTGATGGAAATCTGATTCTTGACTCCTTTCACTATTTCCTAATACCTGCCTTCATTTTTGAGGTTGATGATTTGTACCTAATTGCCATAGTACATCAGAGAAACATCAAGAGTCTCCGAGACTTGACGTCAGCGCACATACCGCTGCTAATGAACATCTTCAGAAAAGGACAGGTGAGGTCACAAGATGATCTTGAAAGTTCTTCTTGTACAAAACAAGAGCAAAACAGCTAACATATGTTTTTTGTGCTACAGTGATTATTGAAGTTATCTTAAAGCAATTGATTGTGTGCCTTTTAATTTCAGGACACAGAGTCTTGGAAATATTTTGTCAGACTTACAAAGTGACACAATACTTCTTTCATAGGAAGCCATCCTGATGCGCTACAACCTTCCAGCCAATAAGCTGAGAGCCTTTATACATTACCAGCCATCCTACTACCACCTTCACGTTCACTTCACTAAGCTGGACTATGATGCGCCAGGCTGTGGCGTGGAGCGGGCCCACCTCCTTGCAAATGTAATCCAGAACCTTTGTGCTGATCCTCAATATTATAAAAACTGGACAATGTACTTCCCCCTGAGGAAGACAGACCAACTGCTCAACAAGTTCAGGGCAGCAGGGAGGCTCCAAACACCAGCTTAAAACCACTTAGCTCTTTATTTCAAATCTGTATTCTTTTTTTAATCTTTTGTACTTTTTCCACTTGGATGGTATATTTGGAACTCTAAATGACATTATTGTTTGTATAAAAAAACAATAAAAAGATCATTTAAAAAAATAATTCAAAACCATTTTCTCACAGGTGCTGATGTTAAACTACACCACTAGATGGCAGCATTAATGCTAAAAACTGTTTTTCTTCAATGCAGCTTTTTACAAAGCAAAAACAAAAAATGCTTGTGTCTCTTTGTCTCACTGCTAACTGGAGCAAATAGCATATTGCAAGCTATAGTTTTTCAGGCCATGTAATCACAAGGTTCTCCATATCCACCAGAATATATTTGATATTCTATATTTGAAGCTTAAATTCCACAGTAAAGTGCATCAATAGATATAATTCCGCTGTTCATAATGTTTATGGATAGAATTTCTAGGGGCAGCCAGGATCTGGAGTAAGTCTGATTTTGGGAGCAAAGGATTTAATCTCTACTTTTTACAGAGGATGATTTTCTGTCGGCCTCATTAAACCTGGACCTTCAGCATGCACTGGGGCAGTTTGCAACTGAGTGTGACAGGAGTAGGATGAAGATAAGCTCCCCCAAACCCAAGTCCATGGTTCTCAACCGAAAAAAGGTGGTGTGCCCTCTCTGGGTCGGTGGGGAGTCTTTGCCCCAGGTGGAGGAGTCTAAGTGTCTTGGAGTCTAGTTCACGAATGAAGGAAGGACGGAACTTGAGATTGACAGATGGATTGGTGCAGTTTCTGCCGTGGTGCAGTCGCTGTATAGGTCTGTCGTGGTGAAGAAAACCATAAGAGAAAGCTCTCAATTTACTGGTCAATCTATGTTCGTATTCTCACGTAAAGTCATGTGCGATGGAAAAAATTCAATTACAGTACTGTCTCCACAGAAGGATGCTGTCTTCTTTCATGTTTTTTATCTCACACAAACTGCACAGAACTAGTCTTCAAGGCCAGAGCCCATGGGAAGCTCCCACCTGTGCTTTTCCCACCTTTTATATCTGCTAAAATATGTTAGGGAGTGCTTTGTTTTGCATACCTTTCTCATGTATAAAAATAATCACTCTCTGAATTATTATACAGTGGGACATACAACCTGCTGCAGCAAAGTAAAATACAATCTTCAGACAGTTCCTTAACTAAAGTTACCTATACACACACACAAAATCCAAAACCAGTGAAGTTGGTTCATTTTATTTACATTTACATGTAAATAAAAATGTAAATGTTTATTTACATTTTGTTAATTGTAAATAAACACAGAACACAATGATTTGCAAATCCCTTTCAACCTACAGTATATTCAACTGAATACACAACAAAGACAAGATACCGTTAGAATAATGTACATAAGTTATCCCATATTTACTGATTTACATTCCTTTATTCTTTATACTGCATACTATGAGCATACAGTATAAATGTGTATATGTTTGTGTGAGTGTCTGCTATGCACTGAGTTATGTTCAGGCAGAGGTCAAAAGGTCATAGCTGAGGTAGCAGCTGATGACTAGTTTAAAATGTAAACCTTGACCTGCTGAAAAAAGGACAACTCCAAAAAAGGAAGAGGTTTTACATTTGTGACATTATACCATACATGGTGCATTGCTGATATTCTCATCCTCCATCCTTTAGGACACATTGTAAACTGCCCAAATGAAATAAAAGGAGGGGTTTTCGGCTGGGACGCTCAGAACGGAGTGGAGATTTGTAACTGAACATATCTCCGTCCGTTCTCCTCGCGAGTAAAGAATTCAACTGGGTGAGTTTTCAATGTTCTAGGTTGTTTGAACCTTACATACGAAATGTTTGAACTGGTTAACTTTATTTTTTGCAAATATTAGCTCATTTAGAATTTGATGCCTGCAATATGTTTCAAAAAAACTGGCACAAGTAGCAAAAAAAACTGAGAAAGTCAAGGAATGCTCATCAAGCACTTATTTGGAACATCCCAGGTGAACAGGCTACTTGGGAACAGGTGGGTGCCATGATTGGGTATAAAAGCAACTTCACTAAAATGCTCAGCTATTCACAAACAAGGATGGGGTGAGGGTCACCACTTTGTGAACAAATCCGTGAGCAAATTGTCGAAAAGTTCTAAGAACAACATTTCCCAATGAGCTATTGGAAGGAATTAGGGATTTCATCATCTTCTACTTCTTCTCCTTTCGGCTTTTCCCTTCAGGGGTCGCCACAGTGAATCAGTTTTCTCCATCTAACCCTGTCTTCATCTTCTTCTCTCACACCAACTACCTTCATGTCCTCCCTCATTACATCCATAAACCTCCTCTTTGGTCTTCCTCTAGGCCTCCTGCCTGGCAGTTCAAAACTCGGCATCCTTCTACCAATATATTCACTATCTCTCTTCTGGACATGTCCAAACCATCTCAGTCTGGCTTCTCTGACTTTATCTCCAAAACCTCTAACATGTGCTGTCCGTCTGATGTACTCATTCCTGATCCTATCCATTACTTACTCCAATTACTCATATAGTTTATACATTCAGTCGTGGCTCAGGCGTCGAACAGCAAAGCGTCTATCCCATCCTCATTGCCAAATATGTCAGGGAATTCTTCCTGCTAAAAGAGAGTTGCTAATTCTCTGAAGAATTGTAAGTTATGGACATGGTGTGATTAGTCATTCCTCTTTAATCCATACCGGTATGGGGAGCAGAGCATTCGAGAGTGATGCTCCCCCAGTTGTTACAGCAAATTGTTCTTTTATACCTGTTTCAAGCCCATCCCAACAACAGATTTACATTTTACAACACACAGGTGTTCACCTTCTAGTTTCTCGGCCTTTCTGGTTTCTTTGCCCCCTTCAATCCCAGAAGGGTTATCACATGTTAGGGTCAGTGGCATGCCCCTTAATGTATTTACTCAGGCCCATATCATGTCAACCCCAAATGGCACAATGACTTTGAGAAATTTCTCACACAAGACACAAATGGTTCAAAACAAACAGACAGATAACATTTCTGAACAGGAAGCTGCCCTAACAATGGTGCAGCGGGGACAACCAATGTGGAGAGGGGCTTATCCAGTCTCCCGGTGCTTCTGCCCCCAAATTTGGCAGCTGTTTTATTTGCAGGGGACCAGATCATTGGACAATATTCTGTCCCTATGCCACACATTACAAATTTCAGGGCTGAAACATGGGCAGTCCTCGAGGAAAGGGCAAATGGGGCCCAGTTAAATTTGAGGTGAGAAATTTTATAAGTCAACAACTGATGCCTCCACAGCAATATCAAACTAAATCTTTTTATCCAAGTCAGCAGGTGGGGATGCCACCCGAAAATGGAAGACAGCAACCCCTGAACAACTACACGATGCCCTATTAGGGGTACCAAGGGGCGACGTTCATATTCATACTAACCAGGTAGTGACAGCCTTCCTAAATAGCAAACGCTTCACACTATCACCCAAACATCATTTGAAGCTGACAGAAATGTTGAGACAAACAAACCTGCATTTCCCTACATCTACCCAGACAAATACGATTGTATTGATTGGAGACCCCGATGGTGCTGTTACACAACTCTGAGAAGAAAATGGAAGAAGAAACAAATAATATGATGAAAGTACAGAGCACACCACTTGAGAACTTTGTTCACAGACGGACACATCGTCATTTTGACAAAGAAACAGGCCAAATAGCCGCATCATATGCCATAACCACAGCTGATACAAAAAGGGAGGATTCATTTTTTTATTCTAGAAGCTGAAAAGCTACCACCACCACACTCAGCTCAGTTCTACGTATGCCAACTAGCAGAAGGTCTGCGAGTGAACATTTACACCAATTTGGCTTATGTGTACAGGGCTCTGCTCACAGACATGTCATCATGGCAAAGAACTGACTCCCTGACCACCACAGGCCCTCCAGTAAAACATCATGAATTGTTTCTAGATTTAGTAGATTCAGTCAAATTGCTGAAAATTGAAGTATTAAAGAATTAAAATTATTAAAGAAAAGTGGCTGAACATTCAAAAGATAAAACATTCAAAGCTCATGGAAATGCTGGCTCCGATTCGGCTGCAAAATACTGAAGCGGATTTCTTTCGAGTAGTTTCGCAGCGTGTTTGTTTGATGATCAGGGCAGACAGATGACTCTTGAGACGATGGCTGAAGTTCGTGGTGCTTTACTTAACAGAGCTCTGGGTCGTTCTCCAAACGACAAACATCAATGCAAGTGGTATGAGAAGGACAAGTTCTCATCTCAAGACAGTGGTTTATGTACTATTCAAGACAGGCATGATGTCACATGACTCCTATGTAGAAATGCAATTACAAGTAGATTCAAAGGGATACTCTTGGAAACTGGTGGTGAATGCATAATAACCTCAAGGTCCATAAACTACATCTTCAAAGGCTAGGAAGCTGAGCTTATTTAGCAGGTGTTGATTGTATCTTGGGTGGCACGGTGGCGCAGTGGGTCCGTGTTCGAGTGCCGCTCTGTGCAGAGTTTGCATGCTCTCCCCGTGTCTGTGTGGGTTCTTTCCGGGGTTATCCGGCTTCCTCCCACCTCCAAAAGCATGCGCTTCAGGTTGATTGGCCGGTCCCAAATTGCCCGTAGGAGTGAGTGTGTGCGTGCATGGTTGTCCGTCTTTGTGTGTAGCTCCATGGTGCACTGGCGTCGGGCCCGGAGTGTCCCCCGCCTTACCCCCTATGCCAGCTGAGTTAGGCTCCAGCTCCCCGTGACCCGCTACGGCGAATGAAGCGGCAGAAGGTGAATGAATGATTGTATCTTGTGAAGGAATGTGTGAGGACTTAATCTAATTCAATAAAAGGACAAAGTAGGTGTTTGTGTGTGTAGGATACATTCTGTGGAAGGGGTTCACCTAAAGTTCTTCTAACCCTAAAGGTTAAAAGGTTGAGATAATGTTGACTTCCAGTATAATGTGTAATAAACCTGGGCAATAAACCTGAACAACAACCCCGGGGAACAAACCTAAGGGTCAGATAATGATCAAAGGGGTTAAATGCTATTCACTTATAAAGAAACTGGACAATGAAACTAACATTCCTTCAATTCGGTACAAATTATCGGGCCACACCCAACAGCAGTCGCCAGAAAAGGGAAAAACCAAGTCAAAAACTAGATGGAATTTGGAGAACACAGGATCATAAGATGGTAGCACCTGGTGGGCTATTATAAGTACTGTGCCAAGAAAGTCATTGCAGGGAACCTCATTCAACAACCAGACTTCAGAACATGATTCAGTTAAACTGTTGGCGTCCTTACCTGAGTGGCATTTGTAAATACTTTATAAATACTTGTGAAATTTCAATCCAAAGGTGACACTGAAGACTGGGATGGGAGGCTTCCCAGTCCCAAATTACACATGGAAAGAAATTGTAATCAATTACACCGACATGGGATCTGACAAACAAAATGCAGGCGTACAGATGCCTCTTAGTTGCAGTGGACACCTTTTCCAGTTGGGTTGAAGAAGAAGAAGAAGATACACTTTATTGATCCCCTAGGGGAAATTACATTTGTCACTCAGGTGTACATTTGTTAAATTTTTTTGTGTTAGTTTTTCACACACACTATGTATGTACAGGCCCCTGAAACAACCACAGCACACAAAGGGGCCTGTAATCATGCAGTTAGTATACAAACACAACATCAAGCTGTACATCGGGAGGCAGAGTGACGGGCAGCAGCTTCCTGGAGTGCGCCCCAATAGAGCAGCTTGTAAGGGGGACGGCGCCTTGCTCAAGGGCGCCTCGGCAGTGGCTGGGAGGTGAGCTGACGCCTCCCACCGTCAGCTCACACTCCGGAGATGTTCTGGCAGGAGCGGGAATCGATCCACTGATGGCTGGGCGATCTGTCTTCAAGACCTCTGCTCTACCGCTGAGCCACTGCTGCCCCAAGCCATTCCTACCAAAAAAGAAACAGCCAAGGAGGTAATTAAATGGATTACAGGAGATTTGATCCAAAGATATGGTCTACCTAAAATAATCAGATGTGACAACGGATCATATTTTACCAGTGAAAATCTCCAGGAAGTGGAGAAATGTTTTGAGTGGAAATCCCCCTCGTCATATCAGATGGTAGAGCGGGAGGCCCTATCGACGCCCGACTCCAATGTGGGAAACATCGCTGGCATCATCCGTCCCTCTGCTGGAGAGGAGAGCCAGCTTTAGTCAGGGTCTACAATTCACATTTACAATGTCGTTAATGCTAATACATGTTACGCTGTCGCAGGAACAGTTTTGTTGGTAATTTTGTGCTCATTGCTCATGTGAGGGCTGTGGAGGTAAGAGGGTTGGTAATATTGTTTTAGCTACCACAGACTCTGAAAATTAAGCTGTGCTGGGTCCCTAGAGCTCATAGGGAAGGTTAGCTTCCATTGTTTCCAGCTGAAAACACATTGCTAATGACATTTCCACATTGTTACACACACTCTAAGTCCCTTTGGAGGGTGGGGGGGCCACGTACTCAGCAGTTGGGGTGAACATATAGGATCACCACACTTTGTGAGGTGACCCAGCTGGTCGACCTCAACAGGGGGAGTTGTTGGGAATTTCCATTTAACAATGGAAATGACCACAAAACGCATCTTCTCACACAAACATAGATTGCACAACACTTAGTTCTTGTCTATCACATAATTTTCTGAACACAAAAGTACAGCACAAGCACAACACATACTGTACATGACTGATACATGTGAGGCTGAGTCAGGCAGTTGCTGAGCTCATTCTTCAAGGACAGTCTAATTCAAACACTATAAAGATCACGGTAAATGAACATTCGAGGCGCTTCTCCAGAGGTTTGTTGCTGCGTCTGTTGAGGACCCCAGCGCTGTATCAGAATCTTTATTTGTCATGCTGACACATATTTTCACATGAGACTACGAAATAACCCTCTGAAGGTCCTAGTTAGCCCGTCGGATAAATGTAAGATAAGAAAAAAATATATATACAGTATATTGTGGCGTCATGAGGGTGACTACAGAGCACCGCTGGAGTTCAGCTGTCTAACAGCCTCTGGAAAGAAGCCGTTTGTCATCCTGGTGGTCCTGCTCCAGAGGCTCCGTAGTCTCCCACCTGAGGGAGGGGTTGGAACAGAGTGTGCTGGGAGGGTGGGGTCTGCCATGATGTGGGTGGTTCTCCTTCTACACCTACCCATGTAGATTTCTGTGGTGGTATGTAGGCCACCCCCTACAGTCCTCTGTGCAGCCTTCACAAACCTCTGCAGAGCTTTCCTGTCTGCTACGGAGCAGCTGCCGTGCCACACGGTGATGCTGGTGGTGAGGATGCTCTCCACCGCACCCCTGTAGAGGCACTTCAGGACGGGACCCCCCCAGTCCAGCACGCCTCAGCTTCCTGAGGAAGTGGAGCCGCTGGTGGGCGTTTCTGAGCAGGTGGGAGGTGTTACAGCTCCAGGTGAGGTCCTCAGTGAGATGAACCCCCAAGGACCTGTAGCTGGAGACCACCTCCACAGCTGCTCCTTCATGTGCAGGGGGGGGTGTCTTTTCCTCCTGAAGTCCACCACCATCTCCTTGGTCTTCCCCACGTTGATGCAGAGGTTGCTGTGTCTGCACCTCTGCACCAGGTGCTCCACCTCCTCTCTGTGTTTGGACTCATCGCTGTTCTGGATGCGTCCCACCACGACTGTGTCGTCTGAGATCTTCACTACGTGACAGCTCAGGTGTTCCGCCGAGCAGTCACGTGAGGGTGATGGCGGAGGAGACGGAGTTGTGCATCCTCACCAACTTGTAAACTGCTGAACTTCTAGTACTTTGAATCACAAGCGTTTTTCTGATGTCCATCTCCATTTTATTTACTTGCTAACTTGAATCACATTTACCGTACTTCAAAGTCCGAGGCTTTTTAGATGAACATGTGAATCATCCGTTCCGTGAGTCATCTTCTCGAACATAGACGATCTGTGGGAACAGCGGCGGCATCGGGAAACATGGCTGCGCACGGCGATAAACGAAAATGCGACGGTGTTGAAAATGACGAAACATTAGCAAAGATCAAAAGGGTGAAAACAGATATCGAGGAAGACCAGGGAAAAGGCGATGAAGAGTATGAATCTAATTCTGTCTTATGTGGGTTTCAAACATGCGAGGTGTTGAGACATTCCGAACGGGAGAAAAGTATCTTCCTCCACGGACAGGTAATGCTAACTAAACCCTAGCTGTTTGGAGTCATCTAGCTAACTCTACATATGTTTATGTAATAGTTAATGTATAGAGACATGTTTTAATGAGCATCCATCTAGTGCTGAAACAGGTTCTATTGAAAGGACATCAAGACATGCCCGCGATATTAGACGGTTGTATCCACCAGGCTCATTATCAGCAGAGGTTGGCCTGAAACCGATGATGTCATGATGATGTCACGATGATGTCATCACCAGATTCAGGGTCAGGATGCTGTGGTCATTCTGGAGAAGAATCCCATCCAGAAGGACTCTGTGGAGGAGCTTTTAAGTGGGTCCAAAGTGAAGCTGGAGATGAAGAATGACATCTACAGCACTTATCAGCTGCAGGCGCCTCCTCATCTCAGTGGTACGATCAGACAAAAGAATTCACTGAATAAAGATTCCAACAGGGGGTTTGGGCAGCCAGAATGAACTGAAGTAGGCTGCCTGTTTGTTTTTGTCTTTCAGCGATCAAAACCACACTGATGTGGCCAGCTACAGAGAAGCATGTCAATAAATTCAAGCATCAGGACAGTTTCCTAGTGAAGGAGACAAAGGAGGATTATTTCAATATTACTCTGCCCTTCATTCTGCAAAACAAAGGATTCAACGTGCAGGTGAGCGTTAGCTTGATTATTAGCAGCGTAACACATACCTGTGTGCAACATCACGTGTGGATTGCAGTATTTGATACCACTTTCACCCCCAGTGGGTCTACAACATCCTGGATAAGAAGGCAGAAGTTGACAGGATAATCTATGAAGATCCAGACCCAAAGCTCGGCTTTGTCCTCCTTCCAGATATGAAATGGAACCAGAAAAATGTGAGACAGATACTTATGTGAAGCTAAATCTGACAACAGTACTTTTAGACTTTTAGCTCCTTTCCCCATTTCCTAATACCTGCCTTCATTTTTAAGGTTGATGATTTGTACCTAATTGCCATAGTACATCAGAGAAACATCAAGAGTCTCCGAGACCTGACGTCAGCGCACATACCGCTGCTAATGAACATCTTCACTAAAGGACAGGTGAGGTCACAAGAGGATCTTGAACGTTCTTCTTGTACAAAATAAGAGCAAAAGAGCTAACATCTGCTTTTTGTGTTACAGTGATTATTGAAGTCTTTATCTTAAAATGATTGTGTGCCTTTTAATTTTAGGACAGAGTCTTATTTTTGTCAGACTTACAAAGTGATACAATACCTGTTTCATAGGAGGCCATCCTGAAGCGCTACAACCTTCCAGCCAGTAAGCTGAGAGTCTACCTACATTACCAGCCATCCTACTACCACCTTCATGTTCACTTCACTAAACTGGACTATAACGCACCAGGCTGTGGCGTGGAGCGGGCCCACCTCCTCGCAAGTGTCATTGACAACCTCCACGCTGACCCTGAATACTATAATAAGTGTACAATGTACTTCCCCTTGAGGGAGACAGACGAGATACTGAGCAAGTTCAAGGAAGCAGGGAGGCTGTGAGCACCAGCTTCAGACAGTCAGCTGTTTTTAAAAAAAAAAATCTCTTATGTTTATGTATTTACTGTTTCTCTTTCATAGTTTAGTTAGAAGTGATATTATCGTTTGTAAAAAACAATAAAAAGATTTTTTTTTTTAAATCATTCAAAATCATTGTCTCACAGGTCCTGATGGTAAACCAACTACAACGCTAGATGGCAGCATTAATGCTAAAAGAACTTTATTTTATGCAACCTTTCACAATAAAAAAAAAAATTGCTTGAGTTTCTTTGTCTTACTGTTAACTAGAGCAAACAGCATGTTATAAGCCATAGGTTTTCAGGCCATGCAATCACAAAGTTCCCATAATAAAGTGAATTAATAGCCATAACTCCAGACGTCAGCGCTGCGTGCATGAACTCGTCTGCAGTTGGACTCAATCATATGATTATGATCGGGTGTTACAGAACTTATAAAATCAACGTTTACAGTATGAGTGTGTTTTCAGATGTTCAGACATATAACATAACAAGACTGTTAATAAGAAAACTTTAGAGCAGACGTCCTTTATCTCAAATCAAGTCATTTGGGCGGTGCTCCGCTTCCCTCTCAAGTTGCCTTCACTGTTCCTCGTAAAACATAATTACGAGGCGATTAAAGTAAAGTACGTTGTCTTTCCAGCTCATACTTAAATAATGAATAATGAGATGTCTGGCCTTTTGATCAATTTTTATCACTCTTAACAAATATGTGTTCATACATTTTTTTGCCCTTTTGTTGATGAGGAGTGGGAGAAAATGTTTTGGAGTTTAGACATTATACATGTAGTTTCTGCAGTTTATTCTTTATATATTTCTCTGTTATGAAACAGAAATTTACACGTATGAAAGAAAACAACTGAGCGTTAATCTGGATCCTCATTCCGGGTTTTAAAAGCTTTTAAGATATTTCTCAGCACCAATTGAACAACTAACTAGGCAGTACTCAACCAAACTGCATCAGTCATAACAACTGACGGACAAATGAAGAACACATGGATCTATTATATAAGTTTAAAAAAAACATTAAATATGACTTTCCACAAATACTGTCGTTATTTTTGGAAGAGAAAGTGTTGTCAGTTTTGGGAACATTCCGAGCCGTCTTTGAATGCAGCACCGGAGAGCAGGAGGACTCCGGGGGTGGAAGGACTGAGACGAATAATCCAATTATTAATCCAGTAACAGCGTGGATGTCCTGGTTCCAGTATCTGAAGGATGACTTCAGTCTGAGCCCGTTTGAGCTCCAGCAGCCCCAGTAAGTGTTCCACACTTTATCTGGACTTTAACTCCGGGCAGAGACTCTGCTGAGGAGCCGGGGGGAGTATCATGATTGATTGGTGATCGATAGGACTCTATAAGGGGGTGTTTGCCTTGAGTTGCGCCTCGATTTAAATTGTTGAGATTTTTTTTTTTAAAAATCTGGAATCTGATTTATTGAGTTTTCGAGTGACGTTTGCGGACTACAGTTTTTCTTTTATGACGTTCAACTCTAAGGATTATTTCAAATGCTCCATTATATCCGAAGTGAGATTTTAATTCTGCATACATGTGTGTTTACTAGCTCTCTTACATGTGATTTGGTAAGTTTTGGGTTTACAGTTTGGTTGTTTCTGATTAATCAAACTCTTTATGGAGAAATAATGACGTCTCCTCCCATTTGAAGTTGGGATGTTTTTTCTTTACCTTCCTCAATAGATAACTAGTCATAGTTATTTAGATTTTATTTGAACTCAGTCTAAACTGATCTGTCAGCAGGACTCTGGTCACTGCTGTTGTTTCCTCCTGTCATGGATCTCTGCTTGTGTTCAGTCCTCCTAGTTCAGCCTTCTTCTCTGTTCTTGATCTCACTGTAACCCTGTGACAATCACACACACTCACCTGCATTGTGACAATCACACACACTCTCCTGCAGTGTGACAATCACACACACTCACCTGCAGTGTGACAATCACACACACTCACCTGCAGTGTGACAATCACACACACTCACCTGCAGTGTGACAATCACACACACTCACCTGCAGTGTGACAATCACACACACTCACCTGCAGTGTGACATTGTGAAGGGAAGCTCTGGGTTTGCAGAGGCAGGTCAAGGATGGTCCAGATTAAACTATTATCTTTCACTGTGTAGAAACCAGTAATCCTGAACTCAGACTGAATCGTGAGTCATTCAGAATGGAATCGTGTTGTGTACTAAGTAAAAGTTACTAGATTGGTTTTTTTGCTGTTTACTCAGTTTTATTTATTTATTTTTAACTTGGAGTTTATTATTTATTTCGGTGCCTATTAAAATACAGTAACAGGTAACAATGATCCAGTTTCAATAAAGTTGTAGATTGTTCAGTTCCAACGATCTTGAGTACTTTTTGCAGGGGTGAAACGAGGGGATGGGAGGATGGTGTGGACATGTTGACTGGTTATCTGGGTCGTAGGGATCGACCTTCATCTAGAGGCCACTTAGCAGGAACAGAGGGTCACATTCAGACTGCTGCAAGGGCAGACCTACCTTGGATGGATGGATGGATGGATGATGGATGATGGATGGATGGATGGATGGATGATGGATGGATGGATTAAGCACTTTTACTTAAAAACCCTACTTCTATCATTAGCAGAGTGCTTCTCAGAGCATATTTGCCATGTTATAATATTTATATCACCTACAAGAAAAGTAGTAGAAAGAGAATTGTCAGCAGTTGCCTGTTTATTGATGGGACATACTATAATAAACAGCCATTGTTGCCTGGAGACATCACCCACTGTGGACTTATTTATTAGGTGATTGATCGTTGTGTGTGTGTGTGTGTGTGTTTGTGTGTTCAGGGCCTGTACACACAAACACAGTACATGCATGATTCGAACTAAGCAGAGTGTGCCATTAAAACCTGAAATATCTACACATCTGCTGGTAGAGAAGGAAACACACCTGGTCAGCGGTGTGTTGTCCGCCTGTCACCAACACCCATCCGTTCCCAAACCTTAATTCCAGCTGCAGTTTAACTGCATTTGTGTGTTTGTGTTCTGTGAAATCACAATTTATAGGTTATTAGGTCATCATCAGTCATTTAAAGCCTTTGAATTAGCAGCTCGTGTTCTTCCTGTTGCTTCAAACACACACACACACACACACACACACACACACACACACACACACACACACACACACACACACACACACACACACACACACTAGTTGTTCCTGTGTGTGTGTTGTTTTGTTCTTTATCGCCACACGAGCCTCAGCTCGGATTGAGATGAAGACAATGAAGGATAGACGTTAGCTTTGTGGAACAGTTTGTTTCTAAAACCTCTCTCTCGCTCTCTCTCTCTCACACACACACACACACACACACACACACACACACACACACACACACACACACACACACACACACACACGAGCACACACACACACACAGGCGTGTGCAGGAATATGATTACAGCGATATTTACATTACAGCATAGAGAGAAGGGGGTGAGAGAGAAAGGAGAGGGAAGATGGTTTCCAGATGTGAGGAGGAATTCACAGAGCGACTCCCCTCCTCCTCCTCCTCTTCCTCCTCCTCCTCCTCCCCCTCTGCATAGAGATCTAGATATGCCTGTTCATGTTGGATTGGAGAGAATGGGAGATGGATAGAATCCACGGAGCAGAGGATCGGGAGAGGCGGGACACTTTGGGGGTGAGCGAGAGGAACTCCAGTCAGCAGAGGGGAACGGAGTGATGAGGAGGGATGGAAACCATTAAGAAGAACGAGTGGAGGGAAGAAACCAAGGCCCATTGTTACCATCAATCCATAAATGTAACTTCAGACTGGGATGCTGGAGGAGGTTTGAGAGTCTTAGTGTGAAAGTTCTTCCAGAATAAAAAGTCTTTTACAGTATTTTAATCAGAAATCTCTGAAGGTTTCAACCTGAAGCCTGTGTTTTTGGGGGTGGGAGGAAGCCGGAGAACCCGTTGAGAACCCACACAGACACGGGGAGAGCATGCAAACTCCGCACAGAGCGGGACTGGAACCCAGAAACGCCTTGCCGTGCGGCGACAGCGCACCACCGTGCTGCCTGTCTATTTATCTCCTCTAATTTAATAAGTTGTAATGATTTAAAGAAGTTAATGCGGTTGTCTTCCATATTATAAACTACATTAAAAATCATAGAGCACCATGGTTTGACATAATATCACTGGATCTTCCTGTTCATTGATCAGTGGGTCACATGACATTGGTTCTCTGGCATCTGTTAGTGACTGAGAGAATGAACGAATGAATGAATAATTGAGTGTCTATCATGACATTCTCAGTAGCAGCAGATCAAGTTCTGACTCTTTGAGCACATACATATGAGCATATACAGTATATACATGTGATTAACTTCCTTTTCACAAACCTATTTATGGTTAAAAGAACTGGCAAATAAAATTTAAAGTGGTATTTTCACACACAGAGAGAGAGAGAGCGAGAGATTGTCAAGTCCAGGAAATGCCAATATCCACATTTTTTTTGTTTGACAGGAAACAGTGGCGTTCCTCTTGGCGCTCTAAACAGAGCTGTATGATTGATGCTTCATCCACAGCCGTGGCTTCTGCTCCCTGAGTCACACACACCCACCAGGATATTGAGTAGCTGTGAAAAGTACGTCTTGTTGATTTTACTGTGAGGTAAAGGGAGCGAGGATCCAGGGGTTCCACATTGTATAACAGAGGTTGTAGATCTCCCTCCGCATGGGTGTATTTAAGTTCAACACAGTCTGGGTCATTTTCCCACTCAAAAGGTAATGCAGCACACCCGGAGTGGGTGTGTCTGATTCCAATGGGGCAAATAGCCACAGCTAATGTAGACGCTGTGTTGGTGGGAAAGCTTCAGAATGACACACAGCACATACCTCATCCAGAGCTGAACAAGCCTACACGTGTGTGCAGTGTGTATGACACATCCCTCACGCCACACACAGTTCTGTGGAAAGGGCTTCATTAGTCAGTCAGTTAGTCGTCTTCACCCCTGTACCCCAACAAAGGGAAGAAAAAGTCCCCATGTGCCCCTCTATCTGAAGCCTCACCAGAATGAAATGGGTTCCTTCCCATTCCATGACCTGTCACCGTGGAAACCCACCCTGTAGTTTCCACAAAATCCTGTTGAAAACGAACCGGCTAATCCACCAGAAAAAAAAAGAAAGAAATAGTTGGAGGTAATTATTACCTAACCTCGTGCTTACTCTCAGCTGTTCATGACTTTTTAGCACCTTTCAGCTGATTGTTTTGGCATCTTTAGCACATAACCTTCATATTTACTTAACTTAGCATCTTTTGGTGAGAGCTTTCACACAACAACAAAGTAATGAAGTGTTGGCTGTTGCCTCAATGGGACATTTCTTATATCCAGTCTTTCCATTTCCATGGTTACAGTTTGGACGTCTTGGGGCTTTGTTTGATTTCCAGAGAAGATCTCAAAAACTAAGATCAGTTTCTCAAATTCTTATAGACACAAACAATAAGTGCTGATATGAACCAATATATTTTATTGTATTTTCATCGGTACAAATTGAATTTTAGCTTACTCTGTGAGTGTCATTTTCCTCAGATGATTGTTTATATGCCAGCTCTTTTTTTACTAGAGAGCTCCATTTTTTTTTTCTTTTTGAAAACTGGTTTTCAACAAAGGTCTGTTGCTGCATTGCTCAATCACTGCCTTCACCAGTGCAATGCAAACGTATCCAGTTTAAATGGCTTGACCTGTTTCCTGCGAGACAAACCAGCCTGTATGTATGTTAGAGTTCTTTCATTTAAGAGCTTTTTGCCTAATATTCTCTTTTGATAATAATTCTGTCCGTGTTATGCAACACAGAACATTCCTACTGACTGCAGCACCAAGAAATCAAACTGAAAGACGTGAGAATTGTTTTCTCCTGGGGAAAAAAATGAGATCATGCTCTTGTACTGCTGCAAAATTATGTGACTGGTTTATTTAATTTCCTAATTGTCGGACATTCTTGCTCTGGAGGCAGAAAAGTCAGTGTGGGGAATCCCAGGATCCAGTGGTTCCTGAAATGAGTATCGCAGCTGAGGCAGCACCAAACGTCTGAGTGGAAACATCCATTAATACTTGGATCAAAAAGGATGGAGCTCCTCTATCGACACCGCTTCACCTTGAGAGGGTTCTTCCTGTTGATTCGTCGTCAATGTCATGTGACAGACGGGTCTCCTGAGAGCACCAGTGGTGTGTGTGTGTGTGTGTGTGTGTGTGTGTGTGTGTGTGTGTGTATGTGTATGTGCTTGTCAAGGAATGTTTGAACCCTGACGTGCCAAAACCGATCTCAGCGACTGGGTGTTGTGTTTGTTATGCTGCTGAAACGGAGCTGCTGAGCTGTGGAACCGATGGACCCACTCAGTCTGTGTTTACACACACACACACACACACACACACACACACACACACACACACACACACACACACACACACACACACAGACACAGCTCAAATTAGTTTCAACATGTTTAAATTACAGACAACACGCAGTTTTTAACGAACTGCTTTTAATGAGAGGTTTGATGATTAATATGATTTTAGATGCGTTTGTCTTTCATGTTGCTGCCACAACTCTGAGATTATGCCTTATGTTGTTGTGTAACAGGATTTGGTCCAGAGTTGTTCTTGGGATTTAAAGAATTTTCTAACCGGTAATTCTTTAAACTTTCACCAAAAGTCTCACTAATCCTCCTACGTTTTGAGACGTGCCCCGTCATAGATAATGTCTAAGAATCAAATCTGACTCCAGGGATCTAACATGTTGTTATTGTCAGCTCACAAAAATAATCTCTAGTCTCTCGAGTATGAGAGGAACTAATAGTGGGGAGTCTGAAGGTCAACCCTGAGGTCACCATACACACACACACACACCGCCACACCAGTAGGCTGTAGAAGCTATAGGTTGATAAGCTCCCTACTTACACGGATTAGCTGTAACAGGATGTTGTGCGACTGCTAACCTCCCGACTGAGACAAGTGCAGCGTTTAGCACCAGACTCTGTCGTTCTCTAAATATTCAGCGGACGACTTGACGTTGGACATGAAGTCATTACAAACGTTCGCTCAGATACTCCTGAAATTCAACACTTCTGACTTCATGCAGCTTTCACATTTACTGAGAATGGTGAATCAAACATCCGTTATGGAGGTCCCGTCAACTCAGAAAATCAATGCTGCCATCAATTAGTACAGGGTATTGATTGATTTTGAACATGCTAATCCATTTGTGAAAGTAGACCAACTCAGTGTCCAGGGACAGTCAATTTTTGATGGCCCTTTTACTGGATACGGAGAGCAGTGTGTTCCTGTGTAGCTGGAAAACAGTCAGTATTTGTTGATTTACTGGCCTTTACCTGCCTTAATACGTCCGAAACGTGTTTGTCTTGTCCATCTTGTTGCTTTTTCCGCTTTACAATAAAAATCCTTTTTATACCAAAAATTACTCGTCAAATACTGTATGTCCATCGAAGTTGCAAAATTTCAGTCAATGTATATTTAAGCCAGATTTTTATCAAAGAAATTAAAAACTTTTTTTTCTTATCACTTTACAATAGAAATCTTTTTTAAAAACTTTTATCCGAACACTAAATAAAGCAGGTGGAGAAGTCAGAAGAGGAGGCAGTCTCCCCCCTGACTCCTCCCTCCTCGCCCTCCTTCCTCCCCCAGCCGTTCCTTCCTCCTCCTCCTCCTCCTCCTCCTCCTCCTCCCTCTGCTGCTTTACCAGCCGCGCTGATCGGGAGAAGAGGAGGCACGCAGCCTTCATCCAGTCATGCATTTAGTCAGTTTAGTTTCTCACCTCCACTAGTAAACCCATCCACGGGTTCCTCCTCATTCTGATCCAGTTCTGTGGAAAGGACACTCAAAATCTACATTCATTTTAACAGGATCTTTTTAAAAACTTTTTTCCCATAATTCAGTGCTTCTTATGGGATATTTGTCATCCTGTTAGTTTTTGCTGCCAGAGTTTAGGAAATGGGGCTGAATGACTTTTAATGGAGCTCAGAAAGAAGAACTTCAGAAGCTGGTTTGACTGGTGAAGAGGGAGAACGTCCACCCCAGAGTGTCATCCTCTCTTACAAAGAGAGATGAGACATAGTTCTTTCAGGAAGAACGCACAGTGAGTGTTAAAGTCGAAGATTTTTATATGAAATTCTTGGACTAACCAGCAAAAACATTTATTTTTTAAGACGGGAGGAAGGCTTGCTTTGTTTCGGGAAAAGTTTTCCTTCGTATGGAACATGGCCGGGATGTACGGATGCTGCAAGAGCAGAACGTAAGTCTCTTATTATAATAATTATCTATATATTACCAGTGTTCTGCTCCATCAGTTACTATAAACATCTTCATGTTGGTTGAGAAAATGGGTGATTTCCTGAGTGTTGCTTCATGTTTTGGCCTCACACCTGACTGACTCATCACTGTTGCTTCATCACACGGCTTCTTCACATCACTAGGAGCATTATTTCTCTGGTCTGTGTCACCCTGGGGGTGTTATGTGTCATTTTTAACACATACTCTGATTATAGTGAGGCAACACATTATGATGCACCTATTTCACAATCGGCATAATTAGACACAGATCTCTTTTAAAAAATACATTTTCTTACATTTTGGGGGCTTTCCATTGAGTCGACTGGCTTTTAATGCAAGTCTAGTAAAACTTGAGTTTTTTTATTGAGACAATTGGTGGCTGTTGGACTGACTGTCAGCTGTGTGACTCAGAGCGAACCGACTGAAGGGACTGAAATAAGTGATTATCCAGAAAGTCCCAGCAGTAGATCAGCTTTTGTTTTGTGGCAGAATCAGTAAAGTGATTCCTCTGTGATGTCAACGCTTTGAACCGACTATTCATAGGACCCAGGCAGCGTCACTGGACCACTGAGGGTCACGATAATGAGTGCCTTTAACTTTTTTTGCTTTGCGCTGCTTCGTGCCAGTGATGTGGAGATGTGGACTTTCCTGCACTGACCCCTCGTCTGCTGTCTTTATATTTCGTCCGTGTCGTGACACGACAACAATAAAAGCTCTTTGGAGCCACGCAGCCGAGCTGACTTGAGACAAATGTTTTGTTTGTGTGTGTGACACACAGAGAGGAAGTGACGCAGGAGAGGAGATGAGATGCTATAGAGAGTCACACAGATCCATCGTCATTGTTTCTCCTGGAACTGGTTCCTACTGAAACTGAGGTGAACAGGATTGTGTCTCGCCCCTACCTCTACACACACACACCCAGACGAAGTGATGCTGTCAAACTGAACTAATGAGGTCCGATTTTCAGCATTCAGTCGGATACCTCATAAACTAGTCATCAACGTGGCAGTAAAGTACAGTTCTGCAGTGTTGCTTGAAGTCAGTAAAATTAATCTTGATCATAATGTTTCATACTAAATTGGGAACATTGGCGCTCTGTAATTTAAAAGTACTGTATGGTGTCTTTTTTTTAAAGTACCATGAAGTTTATCTCGCTGTGATTTGATGTTACATAAAAGTGTCTTGACCATATCGGACCCGATCTATTCCAGGGTCCACTCGAAATGTCTTAAACATATGACATAACATCATTTAAATACTGAGCATGACACACACTTAAATCGCACCACAGTCAAGAGGTTATTTTTTCTAGACGCCCAGAAACTCACTTGACAAGATTGAAATGGATCAGAGGAATTGTTTTCAAAGCAGACAAATTAAAGTCAGACAGGCAGACTGAGGTCTTTCGCTTCAGAATATTCTGATGGAACCAACCATAAACTGTTCACTGATTCAGAGATAATACAAAATAAATATGACTTTTGCATGAATTTCAGAAATTAACAGTGGTGACAGTTGGCCCAATAACAATATGATTATTCATTGATTATTTTCTTTTGTTTATGTGCTATCGGGAACCACTTGATATAATATTAATACGTCGAGTAAAATAGTATCTAACATTGTCAAGGGTCTTAATTGAAAGTGAAAATATTTTGTAGTGCTATTTATTGTGTATTAATCATGAAACATTTGCCATCATGTGCGGGTTTTCTTATGACAGGTAATTATATTTCATCATAATATTAGTAACACAGTGAAACAACTGGGTCTCTTTAGCACCTTCTCCCTCTCACACTCACATTTGTTCCCATTGATTTGCAGCGTTTGTGTGATTCAGTAGTGGGAGAGATATCGAGAGGCTTGTTCACTAATCAATTATGAATGGCGTCAGAATAGAAACCTATAAATGTGCTTCAGCGGCCGTCTGTAGGCCTTTACCTTCAGGGTTTGATACAAATAAAGACAGCATTCAAGAAACACATGATATGTTTGAGAGCACACAACTCAAAAAATAGAAAATGGTCTTATTATAGGCCCCATAAATAAATGACTACAGTAATGTTAACAGGTCGTGCTGACTAGTTACCTACACAGATGCAGCATAAATTTAAGGTTGCCCCAAACATTTTGTTTCTGCCGTCATCATTATTGACCAACTGTAGTGATTTATTAAAATATAGGAAATGACAACAGCTCTTTCATGGCAGCATGGTATGCTAGTTAGTGCTGTAGGCCTCACTGTCAAAGCCATCTTGTTGTTTCATTAGAACCTCTTCGAAAAGGTGAAGAAAGAAGCTTAAATGTGATCCTGTCTGTTCAAGAAATCAGGAAATATCTGCAGTTACAGGTCATTTAATTTTACCTGTAACAATTATTTTGGAAAAATCATTTAGGTTTAACTTCAGGAGTCTTCAAGGTGACGACAAGTGTTTGTTTTTACTCTACCATCCGACTCCATCTTTTCCCGTGTTGTGGTCCAGGAGACGTTAAGTAACCACAGTGAGTAGAGTTTGTCCAGCAGGAATGGTGATGCAGCTGTAAATGAATGTAAACTTGTGTCGAGTGATTGATGAGTGTTTCTGTCTTGAGTCCATGTAAGGCTCGTTGCTAGGAGCACTGCCCCGTTTCAGACAGGAGGGGAGAGGAGATGGAGGAGAGCAAAGAAAGGACAGCTGGATGATGGGAGGAACCCTAAAGAATGCTAGCACATCCAGACCATAGACATCAGAGCTATCTGCACCTATACACACAGAGGTTGAAGTTAAAACCAAGATATGAGAAGATCGGACATGATATGAGTCCGTCTAGCGCACGACGACCATTCAGGAGTTTGGAGCAGCCAGTTTGGTGGATGAAGAGTTCTACGTGTTCTTCTTCCTCCCTGCTAAGTTACTACATGTACAATCACTAATCAGTGATAGCAGTACCAGTACTGCTTGTGCATTCCAATACTTATCATTACTATATCAGCACATCTCTATAGTATTTATATATTAAAAAAAATAAAGACACAATATGAAAAGATGTAGTTGGTGATTATCTGGTAACTAGAGTTCAGCTGAAAATATTTACAACCATCAGCAGTTTGAAACTACTTTTTTCTTCACAGTTCACACAACTTTCAAACTTCTCCAGAACTATTATTAAATCAAGTTTGGCCAACTTGGCTACATCTGGTTCTGGAGTAGCAGCTGATCATGGGAGGGGTGTTTTGCTGCATTAGTTTTAAAAAAATTTTAAAAATTCACCTACTGCTATGCCTCTATATAGAACTGCACGTGAGAGTAGCTTCATTCTTTTGTGCTTTATAGTTTTAATAAATACATGAACATACCGTTTGCTGTTACATTATTCTTTATCACTCATTTGAACTCAAGCAATTTCCTATTTGTTAATTTCTCTAATGAGTTTTTAGCATATCCAGGCAGTCCGCTTTTCCTGCTGACCATGCAGGTGTTGAGAGGACATAGTGAGGTTATAAAGGTCGTGTTCCAGTGTCGGAGAGCAAGAGCCAGACGGTCAGTCAGAAAACAGAGACGAGGGACGGCGAGATAGCCAGTCAGGAAGTCAAAAAGAAGGAAGATACAAGTAGAGGAGGAAGAAATGATGGCATTGAGCTGTTATCTGACCACATTCTTTATGTATTTATCATGTCCATTTATGGCCTTGTGGTTCACAGTGAGACAGTGAGAGCTTTTAAGCATTTGTGAGTAGGATCATGGAGAGGAGATGTTGCCTCTTTATGTCCTGTCCTCATTCATTTCTCATTGCAAAGATAGAAAGAGCAGCCAGACAGGACCTTTCATCTCGATCGATAGTCTGACATGGAAGGAAATGTTTCAAAGAGGGATGACTTTCCTTCATGCTCTGCCCAAATTAAATAATAGGAAGATTGATTCCACTGTTTGATCGAGTACGTGAGTGTGTTAAGTTTATTTTAGCTTAGCAAAAAGACTGAGCTAAGTTTCCAAACAATATCGATTCCATGCGTCCATTTTTATGATCAGAATAAACATCACATTACATTATTCAGCACTGGGCTTTAAATACTCTGTGGCTGGTTGCTGAGTTTGTGGTAGTTTAATCTGACTACTCTTGACCTTAGCGTCATATTGAGTGTTCGGCTATGAACAGAATAAATCCCCACACCCGAGCAACTTTGTGAAAATGTTTTGAGCTGTTTTCAGGACAGATTTAGTCCTCCTCACATTTACATTACTTGCCTTCTCTGAGAGTGAAGCTACCTTTGTTCTGCTTTATGCTGTGTACACGTTTTAACGCTGACATGCATGCTCCTAAGGTCTGTGAATGCAGCGGGACTGACTGGAGCTATATCTGTCCACATGGGCTCAGCCATATTTATCATTTCAGCTCCTGGAAAAATCCTCCTTCTCCCTTTAGTTTTTTTCTTCTTCCATTTCTGCATCTCTTCTTTTTTCTCCCTGTTGAAATTGAAGGCTTGTGGCTCACTAGAAATCCACAGCTTGATATTACCGCTGCCAACGCATCTGTGCTCCCTCTACTCGGCTTCACATCTGCTCTCAGTGTGATGGGAGTCAAGTTAAGGACACTTTTGTGTTTCAGACATCAGAAACAGATCCTCGAGTTATCAAATGTGGTCGCTAGTTAGAGGGGGGGGGGGGGTTGTACAGGTTTGTGTTTTCAAGGTACTAACTAAATTTTTGTAGATAGTACTAGGTTCTGCTAGAATCTACTTTATCTATACTTCTGATGCGTAGTATCCTGTCCTGTTTTGGGTACTTGTCTCTCCAGGGTAGAACCTCCTCAGGACAGGAGGACCCCAACATGTTGTCTTTAACACAATCTCTCATCCACATCCGTGATCCTGTAGTCAGCGCTCTAAGACAGGAATGTCTACACATCTTATATATGGCGACCGCAATAATAAAATAGATGTTTTCTGTACCCGTAGATGTGGTCCTAAAAAAATACCACCAGGTATTTTTGTGCTTATTTGAAAACCAAAAATGCTGAATAGAGCAGAGTCGGTACTACATGGTGTGTGACACATGAATGAATGCAGAGTGAAGTCATCTGAGAAACCTGAAAGGGGGCTCCTGGAGGAGTCACGGTTGAAATTCTGCAGCATTGGACATCAGCTTGAAGTGCTTAGGGTGTTGTACTCAACAATGCCAAACATGTCATGAATAGATGTCATCCACCACTAAGCTCTCAGCCTCCAGCTCTGCTGCTCATTCATTGTGAACCTCTGGTTCTGTGGTCTGTAATTGCTGCAGTAATATAATCAGTTCCATATTAGCCCAGTTTAGTGCTGCTGGTACAGAAAGATAATGACCGGAGTGTGTGGATCTGTGTTGTAAACGCTCACTGTCCTTCTATGCAGGCCTCGCTAAATTAGATTATCCATTTAGATCAATCAGGAGATCCATGTGCCTGTATGCAGAGGGATCATTTTAAAATGATGAAGTGGTTCGTTAACAACATCAGAAGCTTATTCGTTTCTACCATTCGTATTGAATTCATATATAAATATATACTGTATGTGTGTGTGTATATATATATATATATAATTTAAATTAGAAATGTGTGTGAAATACACACATTTATAATATATGTGATAGAGAGTTGTTGTAGTCAGACTTCGGCGTGTCTCTGATCATAAGAGCCCATTAGTCAGGACTATTAGCATTTGGTGCACTGGAAACAGTAACACTGGTTCCATTGAGGGTTTAAGGCTGAACTACATTGGATTTTCTTGACGTCTGAAGGACAAGCACCCTGGACAAAGAGAAATTTCAGACATCCATGACAAAAGAGCTCTGTCATTCCATCACATTTATCTGAAATTCCCTTTAACTTGTGCTACTTCCTGTCTTCAGAATCAGTAGATAAGGATTGTTGCTCATTGTGTAGCTTCTGTTTCATGTCATTACATGCTGAGTTTTAAGTCATGGATGAATGTAGACACTTTTATTTTGACCGTGTGTGTGTGTGTCATAGTGCATAGTTATTATACAGTATGTGGCCATTAATGAGGTTATTCCATGCGGAGCCCCTACTGATCTGAATTCCTCAACAGGCTAATCCACTGTAATGTGTTTAGGCTGATTGTCTCTCTCTTTCCTTCTCTTTGCGCCTTCCAAATAAAGAAGTGTCTGTCCAGCCATTTTTATAATGCATGCAATGTGACTGAAGGAGAAACACTTTAACTTCATCAAAGATCATAAAGCAGCTGCCAGAAAAATGTTATGGAACAATAAAAATGTGGCCCGTGTCATATAAAAGTGCTCTGAAAGAAAACAACAGTTAAAACGGCAGAAGAAAACAAGTTTACGCATTTCTGGATGAAATACAGATGTAGAAAAACAATGTAACATATGTTGGCATCTGAGTTCTAAAGTAAAGACGGGGCTTTGGCTTGTTAAATATTCAGCCCACACCCTGAATACCGTGTTTAACAGGCAGGGGACGTCGAACCTAGTTTACACACTATACTCAGTTAATGCTGCTATAACACGAGTGATATCAACTTTACAGTTGCTTCCAACCACTTGTTACAGTCCTGTTAGAAGACGTTGGTGTTGTTGTTTTTTTATCATTCATACAGATAAAAATTGTCAAATCATTCTAGTTATAGCAAGGAGTTTGATTATTAGGTATTAAGAACCTATTTTGTAGGCAAAAAAATAAGTTTTGGCCGTTATGGGTAGGAGGAAAAGCATTCTCCCTTTAAAACCACGAATGAAGGTTGAACGTGTGGTGATGGATGTGTTTGAACAACAGGATAGATTAGTCTTCTAGTCTCTTTCAGTTTTTCCTGGTTTATTTACCTGGTTTTATATTCATTTTTGCATGAGGAGGCTGGGATGTTACAGGACACACATTCAGTGTCTTTCCCTGCATGTTTTACTTTGTGCTGCTGCAGATGTTCTTTTACGGCATTAAGGTCAGCCTTTTGCCGTATTGAACGTAAAACAGAAACAAAATCCTGTCTGATCTTGACTATTGTGACTTCGGGGTATCAGTTAGCTACATGCCATTAGCAGAGGAGGTGCATGTAATATTTTATCTGGCTTCACATGAACACAGAGTTCAGATCAGGAGGTGCAAACTTACAATGTATGCTAGAATATACCTGTATGTTGTTGTTGTGCTGTAGTGGGACTCGAACCCAGAACCGTCTTGCTTTGCAGCGACAGCGCTGCCCAGTGCACCACCGTGCCCCCCCCCCTGATAGCTTCCAGAGTTGACTAATAAATTCCGCTGTGACCTTGATTTATATTAAGGTCACAGCATAAATCCTGATGGAACAGATATTTGCAATCGTTTATGAACTAAGTTAGAAGATCTGTCTGTGGCACCAGAACCCAGATGTGCTAGATTTATGTTTTCATCTCTTTCAGTTTGTTCTGTTTCCTTTTTCAAGCCTCGTCTTTGTTTATTTCCATATGTGTGGTTGTGAATGTAATTTAAGATTTTCTTTCCCACTCTGGTTGAAAACCACACCGTTGTTTTGCAGGCAGAGCCTCTGTGTTTACTCCAAGTCGGTTCTCTCTGCTGACTTTCTCTTCTTCCTAATATTCATCTGTTTATCTAACTGACGTCTCCCTCCCTTCATATTGCCCTTTCCCACAGCCCCTCTCTTGGACTCCTTCCCTTCCTGACTTATGTTCATCCCTGTCTCTTCTGTTTTCTCATCGTCTCCCTTTCACTCCCATTTGCTCCTTATATTTTGTGTCTTCTTCTCATCCAGAAGTCTTCTCCTCATGTTGTCTTGCCTCTCTCTTCACCTCCATCCTGTCATCCTTCCTTCCTTCTCAGAGAGGAAGCAGAGGAGAAGGAGCCCCCCCCCCATCGTCTGACCTCGACCCAGCAAAGCTTGCATGTGTCGCACCAGCTAGCTTCTGTAAAACTGGAATCAGGCATCATCAGCTTACCTCTGTTCAACGTCTACGTTAAAAACTTACTGTTTAAGTCAATATTTTAGCCTGTGCTGTCTATTTATTGCTGGCTGCTTTTTGTCGACATAGGAAGCGTTCAGTAACTGTGCTGAGGAGGTGATGGACAGACTGTTTCTGCTCAGGTTGTTTCTCTCTCTGCTGGAAGACGAAGGCTGTGATGATGAAGGTTCTGCTGACCTGAGGGAGGGTGGAGATGTTGATCCTGTCTAACGGTTCTGCAGTGGTAATGCTGACGAAAGCCCTTCAGCATGTTAACTTACCCTCTGGAATTTTCCATTTGTTTCTATAACACAAACACGCTGTAAACACGCTTGACAAGATGCTCTCCAGCTGCTTCTGCAGGACAGATAGAGTCTGATAGGAAACGTGGAAACACGCTCATCTTTTCTTGAAGCATAATCATCAACATTGGATCCAGAAATCCAGAAATGTTCCAACTTGTAATTTCATTTCCTTGAAATTATTGTAGTTTGCTGGACAAATATTGAGGATGTACAAGAAATAACCGTGAAACACTCCTGAATTTGTAAGTGACAGGTTGCAAGTTGTGCTATTGTGGTGGTTGTCAGAGTGATTGTGATACGCATCTAGAGACTGGTTATGAAATGACATCTCTGTCCTCTCCAATCCTCTTCTCATAACGGTCGTTCCTTTTGTGAAAACGTCTGCATAAAATTAAATGATGTCATAGCCACAGTTATTCAGAGATATGGTTTTAGTGAAACCATCTCACTAACGATTCAACTTCCCACCAAACTGCACATGAAATCTTGTTGATGAAGTTCCTGACTGAGGAGATTTGACAGTAGAATGGGGAGTCTGCTGAAACGGAGTGAGTTATGTTTCCTCCGTGTGAGAGCAGCTAAGTGAATCAACACGGTGGAGTTCAGCTCACACGACCTCCAGCTTCATGATGCAGGAGATCACAAGGAAAATCAGGTGAAATGAGGGATTCAATAAATGCTATTTTTTTAGTTGTAAATAAGTAGTATTACTGCAAACACCTGGAATACAGTTGTGTAAGACTGGTGACCTCCATGAGTTTGTGATGTGGTTTCCGCCGTGTTTGAGTCTGTTGCTGGGGGTTGTTGGGTATCTGTTGGTCCACAGACGTTCATATTTCAGCAGACAGAAGTGGATGGCAGAGCAGAACGGAAAACTGCTGTTAGAAATGAGACTGTTTGGATTATAGAGAAGGGCTGGACTGGAGTTTGATTTATAAGCGTGTAACTTAAGATCGTGGTGCAGGGCCAGGGTTTAAATAGCAACATGAAGCCTCAACAATTTAAGATGTGCTTTTAAGGAATGAAGAAATTCTTTAGTAATTTCAGAGTTCATCCAACAATCAGTTGAATTAACAAAGCAGTGGTTTGTTACTCAGGATTGTGTCGCCTTTCTCCTCTCAGCCGTGCCACGCTGCTTTTAGCGGTAGAACTGACTGTCGTGAGTGGGATTCAGTCTCAAAGATAAAGCCACCAAATTACAGGACCAAGTGGATGTTATTTAACAAAATCTGCTCAAATGTGCTTATTTTTCTTATGAGTCAATAATTTGTTTGCATAGATGATTGTTTTGTTTGTTTTTATTTGGTTTATTCATCTCACCTCGCTGACATTAGAACATTAGACTGTCATCCACTCACAGACGTCCCCTACATCACCTCACAGCCTGACTTCTATTCATGCAAAGAAGTCACACCACAGAAGATGCTTTATTGACTATTTGTGATTATTGACTACTGCTATAGGACCTTATGATGAAAGATGTCTGTGTAGGTTCACATTTATCCAGGTCATGGTTATCCAAAGTTGTTTAAATCAATCCACTGGTGAACATGAGAAGCACTGACCACACCTCGCAGTGTTAAGAAGCTGAGACACGACCAACCATCACTAGAACTGAAGACGCCAGTTGGATGAGAGGTGAAACGTCTGCAAGAAACTTTCTTAAAGTCCAGGGGATTGATTTAAATAAGTTTGGATGATATTTATTTTTTCACCTCAGACATGTTTATCAAAATAAGTCGATGGATGGATGTCATTCCTCGACTTTATTTAACCTCAGGGTGTGATCAGCGTCATGTTATATAAGGACAGCTGATGTCTTTGGGAGCAGCTCTGCTCACGGTGTTCCTCCCTTTCCCTCAGCAGTGACAGCGCTCCCATGGCTTCAGGACCCCCAGATGTGATGGCCAGTCAAGAGTCTGCTGAGGTTGTGGACGAGTGCCAAGGTAACACTTCAATTACATAATCTAAAGTCACATGTGATTTAGCGAAGAAAAGCAAACTCGTCTTTATTAATAGGTAAAAACATATCCAATACTTAATTTAAATATTGCCTTTGATTTACATTCTTTGTCTTTCGCTGTTTGCCTGAATGTGAAGTGAATCAGACCATCCAGCTGAGAAACGTCTAATCAATATCATTTATCAATCCAGTCATTGTCATCAATTTATGTCCACAATCATTAAATCAGCTAATCTGGAGCGTCATTATGCCCTTGGTCACCTTTTACACTCAGTAAGTTTTCATTTGACACAAATCTGAAGAACGTCACCACATCCACGTGAGGTTTACTCAGTCACACAGCTTCCTGAGATTATTTGCAAAAAACAATTTTTAATGTGTGAATGGTTTCAAAAATGTAAAGGTCATATCTCGTGAAAAAGATATTAAACACGTGTGAAACTGTACAAATGCAAAACTTGTACAGCTCTCCTTTTGGCTGCTCAGCAAAGAACCTAAAACTTAGAAAAACCCAGAAATCCTTTACGTTGAAGATCTAGGCTACCCTCCACCAAATACAATATGCTTATTTCACTCCATGCTAATCAAAAGAATCTAGACTAAACTATCAGAAGTGCCTCAGACCCGTTCTGCTTTATTTACACTCAACATGGCCATTGAAAGGGTTTAAGGAAGGACAGCAACAGAACCAGGGACTGGGCTGTTGGTACCCAAGGTTGATTGATGTGAGTGGAGTGGAGGTGGTCCGCATGTCTGATCACCGTCTAGTCCTCGACTCTTCACCCGGCAGTAGAGAGAGACCAAACGGAACACGTAGAATGAGGTTTCGCTGCAGCTGGACATTCACATTCCCTCGTCCTTGTCCGCAGTCTGTCCAGGACTGTTTCTGGTTGTGTAATCTGACCTCACTTCTCCGTATTACTGTCCTTAGACCAGCTTTAAATTCCCATGATGCTATTTTGAGTGTGTGCGTGCAGTCTTGTTTATATTGTCATAGAACCACATCTTAGGTTCACAATAAAGCTCTGCTGACCTTCCATTGAAGCAGTGGCCTTTTAAACTCTGAGTGCAGACCTCTAACTGAATTGTGTATTGTGCCTAAAATAGCACAATAAATGCTGCTGTCCACTAGTGTTTCCCCTGATTTGTCTTGGCAGTGGAGAAAGTGCTCTGAAGAATCAACTGGAAGCTTCTCCAGTAAATCACTTCACTCCAAGGTCCAGACAGAAGAGAGAATAATCTCTTTATAGAGATCTGATGAAAGTTACAGATTCATTTGTTTCTAGGAGTTTGGAAGATGCCCTATTCAGATCTATGTGTAGTTGTTGACTGCCGATAGGTTTTGATCCTTGTTAGTGTCTCTGTAAATGTAATGTCTCATGAAATTGAACACTAAAATACACAGGCTCTTAAAACAGCAAAGCCATATAGATATATTTATGGTTTGGGGAAAATGTCTTAATAAAAAGTATCAAAATAATGTTTGTGATGTGACCCAGATGCATGATGGGTTCAGCGCTTGTGCCAGGTTTGGATTCCAGACATGTTTCTAAAAACATTTTTAGAGAAAGGAAGGAATCCTCAAGGATTCTCCGCAGGGCGGACAACAAAAATAACGCGGCTCACAGTATAAAAAGACGGAGTCTATTCCAAGGCACTTTTATTGCCCTGCAGTGAGATGTCACACGGTTACGCACACATCACAGTAGTGACTGGTGTTCTTCAAGGAGAAATGGTCAGATATACACTACTGTCAGGTTTGTTCGTTTTTACAATTATTACATGGTTGATCTTTCCTCCATTGTTCCCAGCAGGTCCAAGTTCTTCCATAGTATCTGCTAAGCTAATGGCATTCCCAGTGGAGTGCTGAGAATCAGCATAATTTGTAATTATTGTTGCCTCCGCCGTCACAAAGACGACTGAAAGAACACTGATAGTTCATAGTTCATAGATCACTTCCCTTAGCAGAGAGCCTTTAGTGTGAATGAACCAGTCGGAGTTGAGAATGATGTGAGTGAACCCCTCTCCCTGCCTCCTGCGTCTTTACATCTATCTTTTCTTGTTTGTCTCCGCAGGCAAGAAAAAGTCCAAGTTCCAGACATTTAAAAAGTTCTTCACCAGAAAGAAGAGAAAGGATCCGCCGGCCACCGGAGAAGACGCCGCGCTGAAAGCCAGCCAATCCAGTGACGATGTCAGCAAGACATCCGAAAATAACAAACTCACCCGATCGGAGGAAAAGGAGAAGACCTCTGGGTAATGTCTGACTCACGCATACGTACAGGAACGTTTCAAAGGTGACACCAGATCCAGCGATGGTCTGTTTGTTCCACATTTCCCTTGTGCTTCTAGTCATCTAAAATAGAAAAGTCTTCATGGGACACTCACACACAGAGTAATGCAGGTGTTGTTCTGATGAAATGAATCCTCTTTTATTGACAACAACACCTTATTTTTAACTACCAGTGAAAAGTAGTATTTTTCCTGCGTCTGACTATTTCATTTATACACAATTTGTTGGATTTCCTTTGTATATTTAGACAAACGTCCCTGCTTCTGTTAGAATTACAGGATAATTTAAAAAAGGAAGATTATGTTTGAACATCCATCTCCTGTTCTTCCTTAGTTGTAGCCCATGGCTTCCTGTTTTCAGAATAAATAGCAGAATGTCTCGCTAAAGAATGTGTCGGTCCTAGTTTCCTTTGTTTTTTCCAGGCTGTGCCACTTTCTGTACTGTCTACTCTTTTCCTGATGATTTGAAAACTGATTTCTGTCCTAATTATACTGAAACACTTGGAGCTGCACATTATTGACTTTGTATGTGCAGTGTTGACATTTTCAGGACATGCATTCCAAAGTAAGGCAAAAGGCAAAGACTAAGGCATACTGTGTTAAAACTTTGTGGTGGAGGTGAGAGGAGGGGTTTGTTACGTCCCGCTTCAAAGCGGTGATGTGTTGTGATTGTCAGTGTTTGTCCGTTCGTTCATCCGTCCGTCAGTCCACCAAATATCTTCACAACCGTTGCGGATAGACAGACGAAACAAAAAGCACATTACTCAGGCGGCAAAGGGGATGAAAATGAGATGATGAGCTTGACCTTGAGAAAACTGTCAAGGTCAAATTTTAACTTTAGTAAACATTTCCTCGGGGATTATTAAAGTATCTATCACAGGAACCGGATAAGATAGAAAGACGAGGGAGAAGGCCAGTGTGAGTAACACCATAGATCAAAGCTACTGCTTTGATCTATGAAAGTAGGTCAGAGCACTAGCTTTGATCTTTGACCTATGCAAGTAGGTCATGGTAAAATTATGAATTCAGGGGTGTTATGGGATGTTGCAGTCTCTGACTGGATTGGTTCTAGTTTGCTTTGTTAGACAGTAAAAGACTTTAAGCATATACCAAACTATGTTAATTATGATCACCTGTATGAGACAATATATGGATTTTCACAAAATCTTGTAACACTAGTGGAAGGAGTAATATAAGTTTAAAGTCCAGACATGACTCCGATCGGCAGACTTTTTCCTTTTGAAGCTGTTAAAGCAGTCTGAGAATGATTCATTCATTCTAAATAGATCCCTTCAGGTCCTGCGTTGGTAAATTCTTTTTGCAATGTGAATTAGCAAATATCGAATATGAAAAATATGTCATTTATTCTGCCCTATCAGCATCACAGAGTGAAGTCTAATGTTCCTCATTGAGACCTCTGGGTGTATTGTGTAACACAAAACGTGGAACTACTCACAGAAGAGGGGGAATACGGCGTGTGTTGGTGTTCACTTATCTTTGTTTTGTTTGTTTGGTTTGTTAATCTCTGACGCATCACTTTCTGCACTGTTCATTCCTGCCTCTTCCTGTTTCCCAAAGGTCAAAGATCAGTCTCGGCAGCAAGGCCTTGTCGCACGACTCGGTCTTTGTTTCGGACTCATCTGATGCCAATGAGGCTCTGGGGGCCTCTCAGGACAGCATTCATGGGAAGGTGAAATCACTGCAGGTAACACAAGTTGTGTGTTAGTGTGTGAAGAACAGAGGATTTGATAATTAACAGATCATCACAATCTGCTCATTTAGGAGAAAGGATTTTGTCTTTCGCTGTAGCAATCTTTATGAATTAATGAGATAGTAATGGGAGAATAAGCGATGCCAACTGACCTGCTGATGTGTGTTACAGAGATTAAAAGTGTCAAAGTAAAAAAAGGACTGAGTGATGAGGAGGAAAGACGACAGCCATAAGCGTCACTCTAAGAGGCTAAAATAGAAAGTCATGACAGACAGAATGGCCTCCAGATTAAGTGCTCCACTAATCTACCTACAGCGGGAAATTAAACTACTTCTTAAGTGGATTTGCAAAAAGGGAAACTTTCTCCTTGAGCCAGAAAACAGAGATGGTGCTTAACTTGTGTGACGTTGTGTTGATAGTGAGACAATCACACACTGAGAGGCCAGACTGAACTACACAGCTTATGTAACAATGGGAATTTCACAAACACATCTTCACCACTTAGACAGAAATAAGACTGATGATGTCATCCTGGCCGGGTCCTGGCTGGCTGCTTGATAAATACACTCAGGTCGTCTCACAGCCAATAATAAACACATTACGTGAGCATCAAGATGTTGCACAGTGGAGTAAAATCAATTGAGTAAAATATATGGTGCAGTCCTGCGGTGTGTCTCTCACATGATGCACTCTCTGGTGTAATATAACCCTGGGTGGTAGCATGGCCTTTAAATACTCCAGACAGAGTCAAAACTTCCACACACAAAAAATCCAAAATCTTTTTTTTTGGTTCATGATTTTTCAGAAAACATTTGGATTGTAACCCTTTTTTTCAATTTACCAGATGCCTTTGTGTGCCACTAAAAAATTAACAAATGAATAGGGAGCAGCATGAGCAGAAGCAAAATATGCAGGTATATATTTATATTAATGGAAAAATCCATTTATTTATTAAATTAATTTTATTCTGAAGCTCTTCATGTCAAAGCTGTAAAGAACATTAATTTTAACAGAGCAGCACACGAATACAAGCCATTTGACTCAGTCTCATACTTACAACTTAGACCGGCTTGCGTCGCTGTCGTTCATCTGGAGTTAACCGTGGCATCTTGGACCAATTGGAAGTATAGACGTCACAACCCATCCTTTCTGTATGAATGTTTTGTTGTTCTCCAAAAAAGTACTTTGGCCTGATTCTCAGTGACCTCCTCCTGAAGTCCAATGAAAAATGTCTGGAGGGTTTAAGTTTATTCACTGAATAAATGTACTCAAAATCAGCAACAAGTGGTTTGAATTTTTAAAAAAGTCCTTATTTCTCTCAAGGTCTGCAAACATTAGCATGCGGACTTTTTATGGTGGTCACTGACAGACCACATACCCCCCCCCCCAATAATTATTATTCTACATGAGATTAGCAGTTCATACACTTCACAGTCAGCAGTGCTGATATCACATTCTGCTTTACCAGAGAGACAGGAACATTCTTTGCCCGGGTACGGCAACACCACATGGACAAACCCAATGCGCAACTAGAGTATAGTACTGGTGTTAATGAGAATTAATTATGCTTATTTACAATTGTGATTAAATTCTCTAAAGATCTCCGATTGCCATGCATTTGCCCTGTGACAGTAAAGCATGGCAAATATAATTATATTTCTAATTTATACACACTGGAGGGTGTTTTGAAGACACTTGAGCATTGGTTATGTGTCCCACTCACATGTAACGTATATTATTATGTCTTTTTGAAATATATTTAATAATAAGAAATATTATCTATAAACTGTATTACCGGTATATGAGGTTGGGTAGCATTAGCAACACAGATGCTAAAGGTGAGATAAGCTGTCCCTGTGTTCTCACTTTGTTGACAGTGATGAAATATTAACATTGAACACACTCCGGTGCTGAGTCAGCATCCTGATCCGCTGAAGGGAAGCTGAGTTCTCCGGTGTTTGCTCTGCACCTTGTTAATGATTCCTTGACTTACCGATACCATGCAGAAACTAAACCTGTCAGAGTTTTACAGACACACACACACACACACACTCAAGGCCGAAAGCACTTTCTGTCTTCTCTTCCGGCCTGTAGTTTTCGATTCACATTCTTCTATATGGGTTTTGTTTGTTTTTTTAATCTCGACATCGATCACACACACACGCTCACAGATGTTTGTTCACTGTGTTTCTCTCCAGCTTCAGCTGAAGCAGGCCATCAGGCTGGGCTCTCCTCCATCCCTCATGTGTGTGAAGGGAGCAGAAGATGCAGGAACCATGTCTGAGGACGACGGCCTGCCCTGTAGTCCACCTGAGTACACGTCCATGGTAGAGGATGTTCCTTATATACTGTCCAACAGGTGAAGGATGCTTCCTGCTGGGCCGCTAACTCTTGTTCTTCAACTCCCCCTATCTTTCAGAACAAAGCTCAGGGAAACAGTGCCGTCAGTCTGGAGGGAGTAGACAGTGATGATGACCAGGTAAACCTTTATTAGCAGCTCGTCACAGCTCATGTCCTCAAGCCGCAGACATCATATTTTTCTCTCACGTGGGAACAGAAGAACTCACAATCAGCTCTGATAGCAAGCAAACATGCAGCAGTCACACAGTGCACATGCTTTTGGAGTCATGAGGCTAATGTCCAACATTCAGTCTTCATTTGGATCTATTTTGGGTCACAATAGTCCTGTGGGAAGTATGTAGCTCCTGGGAGTGATCACTGTTTACTGCTTGATCCTAAAATGCTATACAGTATTAAGCCACACAGCCATTCAACTCATGCCTTTCTGGTTTGGGATATACTGTATAAAGGACAAGAACAAGCTTCAAGCTAAATGACACTAACTTCCCTCGGTCTTGTCTCGTGTGACTATGTTGGTAAAAACATCCCATGATCCAATCAAATGACATCAGTCTGAAGAAGAGCCTCACTTATAAAAGTGGAACTTTTTTCTATTTTGAGCCCTCCTCGCTCCTGTATCAGTCTCTTCATCAACCGTTCGTTCTTTACGCCCATTTCTTTTGTTTGCTCCGCAGTATAAATGTTTGTGGTTCAGCCTGTGGGACCTAAAACATCCAGTTCTCACACTGTAGAGATGCTTTATTTGCTGCAATACGAATACGTATTTTACATACTGTACGGGGACAGGAGTGCCAGCTCTTGATAAGACAAATGTCCTACAAATCTCAGCTATAACTTCAGTCCAGCTGGTTATGATGTGGTTATAAAAGCACAGTCAGCAAGCTATGATGAATGAGTATTTAATCACAGTGCCGCTTTAGCAATTTCAGCTTCTTCTTTTTTTTTTTTACTGGGGTTAGGCCAGTCTTTTCTCCACTGAAGATGAAGACATTCTCCTAAAAATCTGAAAATGTCCCTTTGTAGATTCCGTTCCTCCTGCAGGACTGTGGTCCAGAATGACTTACAGTAACTGTTGTTGTGTTGGAACTTGAGGAAGAGTTAGTGTTTCTCTTAAAATTAAATTAATCTTTCAGTGTATTGAAATATTCCCGATGAAAGCAGTAGCTTTCCCCTCCGATGAGTCAGTCTTTAAAGGTGGGTGACTGAGGGAAACGGGAGAACATCGCCAGCAGTCCTGAAGTCAGACAACCGTAAAGCGGTTCCTTCCTTCATCTCACGGTTCTCTTCCTTCTGTGGCCAAACGTTCAGTGTTTGGTTCACCGTCACCTTCATTGTGTTGTTACTGAGAGAATCCCGTTGGATGATAGCTGCTCATAACTGAACACACACACAGTTCGCAGCTAGTCAGTGAGTGATGTGGAGCATTGAACTGCAGAAGAGCCAAGTTCAACCGAGATGAATCAAATCCAGAGCTCAGAGTCACAGCGGACTGAAATCCGTCATGTTGCTCTGCTAAGGCTGCTGCAGCCTGTTTCTGTGTGTGTGTGTGTGTGTGTGTGTGTGTGTGTGTGTGTGTGTGTGTGTGTGTGTGTGTGTGTGTGTGTGTGTGTGTGTGTGTGTGTGTGTGTGTGTGTGTGTGTGTGTGTGTGTGTGTGTGTGTGTGTGTGTGTGGTCTGAAGCAACCCTGAAGCTGCTCTTCAAACCTTAAATGGAAGTCTGCTGCAGGACCTCTCATCCCGTTCTCGCTCTCTCTCGCTCTCTCTCTCTCTCTCTCTCTCTCTCTCTCTCGCTCTCTCTCTCTCTCTCTCTCTCTCTCGCTCTCTCTCGCTCTCTCTCTCTCTCTCTCTCTCTCTCTCTCTCTCTCTCCCCCTCATCTGTCTTTCTGACCTTCTTTCTTCTTAACATAGTACAGTACTTGTTGTTCCACTGACCCTGAGTGTGTATGTGTGTGTGTATGTGTAGGTGTCTGAACGTGTGAGTGCATGAGTGCATATTTGTGTGTGTGTGTGTGTGTGTGTGTGTGTGTGTGTGTGTGTGTGTGTGTGTGTGTGTGTGTGTGTATGCATGCATTCCAATGGTTTCTCTGGCAGTCTGTGTGTCTGCTTGTAGTTATAGCTTTTAAATTCTGCCTCAACTCTTTCTCTGCCGCAGAAAGAGAGTTGAGGCACACACACACACACACACACACACACACACACACACACACACACACACACACACACACACACATGTGTTAAGACAGCTGTGTCTGTTGAGCGATGTCAAATGAGACAGTTTGGAGTATCTCCTGTCTCCAGCTCCGTTCACACAGCTTCACCTGACACTAACTACCTGTGTGTGACCAAGAACTGATGCATCTGGAGTTCATCATCATCAGTAATACTGTAGTAGTAGTGCTAGTAATATTAGTGGAGAGAGTAACCGAAGTAAAAACTAGAAACTATTTGGATAGATTTGTCATGTTCTTCACCTTCCCTCCCAATCAGCTGAGGAGCAGCAGTGAATCTTGGGATATAGGTGACATTCAGGGACCTGGAGATGAAGGTTGCATCCCTGGGAAGGAGCCATTGAAATGGAACACCTTATCAGTCTGCTGTACTGTATTTGTCCTTCTAATGCATAAAGCCTTCATAGGATGCAGCCCAGAAGAAACTGAGGTCTCATCCTAGAGTTTAGTTCACGATCAGCTCCAGCAGTTCTTTAAAACATGAGAACAAATCTTTTCCATCTAGCTGTGCGGTAACATTTTCCATGTTCTCCCCTGAAACTTGGAGATGATTTGAGCAAAATATGGAACTGAGAGCATCAAAACATGAAATAGTGACTTAAATGTAAAAGCTTTTTAGTTTCTGACCCCGTCCTCCTCCCATCGGCCCCAGCATGTGTCCAACATGTGTTCTCTGTTGGTATTTTTAGTAAATTAATATGATGTGATGGGGGGCTCTCCTGTGATGACATGAATGAGTGCTGCTCCTGCAGATAAGGACAGCTAATATTTATTCAGCTGGGCTCTCTCTCTCTTTCGCTCCCTGTCTCTGTTTGTCAGGATATATTTCCTCTAGTTTCATCTGCTGCCTTTAGAAAAAAAATGCTCCTTTTCTCCTGATCAGCACTCTCTGCTGTCTCCCTCCCTCGTCTGAGAGTCGTCCTTTAAAGTCAGGAGGAAACCCTGAGCATGGGAAGACAGAATTTTAGAAATGTTGCTCCCCAGGAGATGTTTCCAGATGACATCACAGACGTTTAATACTGGTCGGTTTGGAGTGAGGAGATGTTTTGAAGATTCTCAAACACAGGAGGGATATTTCCTGTGTTGATGCGTTCTTGGTGACGGTGCGCCTCTCAACCCCCCTCCACCCCTTTCCCCTCCCCCAGCTGTCCTGCGCTGCCTCCAGTAGAGCCGTCAGCCCCCTGGTGGTTCCCGGGGACTTCAGCCAGCCAGCCAGTGCCTTCGGATGCCTCGATAACTCAGCTGCCAGACACAAACTGCAACTGAGGAATAAAGCCTGTCACAAGAGGAAGCCCATCAGTGTAAGACATGCAGACACACACAGACACAATAACACACTGACACACAGACACACTAACATACACACACTAACACACAGAGAGACCAACTCAAGGATGCTGAAACGATGAAGTCAACATCTATGATGCATTATGCATTCATTGCGTATCGTAACATGTTCACCATGACTTAAGATGACACTCATTGGTGTGTTAAATAATCATTTGGTGCATTTAAAGGGAATGAATGTTGCTCCATACACTCTGATTATATGAATGGACTGGATACTGTCAGTCTTTTTACTACTGTTTATTATTAACAGGTTCATGCTGTAGGTGAGTACAAGCTGCGATGAAAGTGAGTCTGAACAATCCAGAGTGTGATCAGGCCATCAACAAACACACACACGCTCAGATCCAATGATGTAGAACAAGGGTCATTTTCATTGAGGGCTACATCGGCATAATGTCCGTCCTCAAAGGGCCAGACGTGACTCATAAATGTAACTAAATGTAAGTCAGTGTAATGTAAAATAATTGTAACTACTCCTTAATGTTGAATAACTGAATTTGTGACTTATTCAAGCTATAAACATTACAGTTGCACAGAAAGATTATGTTTGCACATTGCTCTGTTATAACATGTATTATTTTAATTTGTGAGGTTATGAAACCCACTTAACTTCATAAATCATGGATCAAAGTATCCAAGTGAATAAAGAAAAATAACATCAAACACAACTGAGGACATTAACTTGAGTTTGACACATGTGTTGTAGGAGGTCACTTAAGGCCTCTGTGTTCATTACAGTAACACAGACAAAAAGCAGTTGTGTGTTTTTGTCCATTTGTCTGACTGTAGAGCGAAGTGAGACGTCTGTCCTCAGTAGGTTTAGTGTGTCTGTTCCCAAACAGGAAGCAGTTGTGTAGTTATAATGTCATGGATTTAGTTTTGTGAGGCTCCAGTTGTCATTTTAGTGGTTTTTTTTATAATTCTCTTTCAGTCTGTCTGTTTCTAACCAGAAGAAGTGTGTTTAACCATCTTAGCTTCAATTTAAGGCACTGATTGTTATTCACTTCAGTAAAGTTGAAAAGAGACGTGCAAACTGAAGGTCGATTCAGCACAGCCTTGACTAAACCCTTTCACATTTCACTGGGTCATACCAACGTTGCTCAGGGGAAAATATGCTCTTATATCATTTATATCATATCATTATGAGTTTTAACAGATTATTCTCATTTTTTCATTCTTTACTGTGTAAGTATTATCAAATTCACAAGTTTCTCAATTATTTAACAATGCAAAAACAAATTCAAAATCACAGCTTGTTGCAGTGGTGTATTAAAAGGGTTAAGGTTTGGGTCTGTTACTGTTTACAGACAAACGTCCCTGAAGGTTGGCATCCATTTCCAAGATTGTTGTCTGATAAAACTGATTAAATGTCCAACAGAATCACTATTTGTTATCTGCTACTATTGTAGAACTGATGTCTGTTCACATGACTGTCCTGTCAGTGCTGATGTCTGTGAGCTCTGGTGTCAGTCTGTCATTAAGTGTCATAGTAGTCAAGCAGCATCAATATGATCCTTGAAGCTGAAATGAAGTATTAGTCACCTCTATAATCTTTATCACTGTTGATATAATGCGTCATAAAGCAGCATGTGTTATGTGAGGTCATTCATTCTAATTCATCACAAACCATTCAGTCAGTTCTATTGAGTTCTAGATAATTAGAACGAGCATCCGTCCAGCAGAATCATGAACCCAGAACACATCAGGATAACGTCTTCTGTTCCTGCAGAGGCTGGAGGTGAAACCAGAGGAAGACTCCAACGTGGTAACAGAAGCTGTGGAAGAAGAACAGAAGTGGACAGATGGTGAGCGTCCTCCTGGTACACATCACATCTCTAATGTTAAAATGATTGAATTCAGTCTAATTCAACTCTATGTTCCAAACTCCATGTGATCAAACCAAAGGTTTCATTGTCAATAATTACTTCTGTCTTTGTCTTCGTAATGACTTTTGGAATAGAAATGTATTTTTCACAGTCATTTTCATTTTATTTAAACATTTTAAATAGAGTTCTGGTAAGGTCCTGCCACTATGAGAATGTCTAGTTTCTGTTTTAAATTAGGAGAAGTTAAGTACAAAATTTGGTGATTAGGCCTTGTCTGCTGTTCTAACATAACCAGAAATCATGATATACTGTATATGATAACAGTTAATTATATTTTATTGCATTTTCCTTAAATAAATATATTCAAAAATGTGTATAAATATATAATTATACATTGGGATATAATATGACATAGGCCAACACTGGGTCAGTGTTCTGTTTTTAGGTTAGAGAGGTTTTATCCAATCAGAATCCGGCTAGCTTGTGTTGCCAGGTTCCATGAAATCTGCCCATGACCCTCAGAATCTAGTACAGTGGTACCTCTACTTACAAAATTAATTGGTTCTGGAAGAAAATTCGTAAGTAGGAAATTTCGTAAGTAGAGATGCGTTTTCCATGCAAATACCCTAATCTGTTCCAAGAGCCCCAAAATTCAGACATAAATGTTTTATGAAGCATAAAAATGCATCAAAACATGTAACAAATACAAGTTACAATTTCTTGGGGTCCATAGCGAATACTCAAAAAGTTAATATATTCGCATAAAACTATCAGAACACGTCAGGGGTCGAGAGCCAAATGACGCGGACGCTCCATAGACACCCATCTAGCTACGCACAGAGGTCCCTCTTAGCCAATGGGATGCCAGGATGCTTGGTAATAGCCAATGGCAGAGCAGCTATAAGAATGTTACGGGCTGCGACTAGCAGCCGTACTGTATTTTAACCTTCCATTACTCGAAATTTCTTTCGTAACTAGAGGCAATATGTTCCTGTTTAGTATGTAGAGACATTCGTAAGTAGAGGCACCACTGTATGCAGGTCTCCCTGCACTGTGAGTGAATGGGAACATTTAGATAATAGACAGATGCCTTAGCCAATCAGATCACGAGTTGGCCTTCTAGGACATGCTCGCTAGCCCACGTTGTCCAGACATGTAGTGATTGGATACTCACTCTGAGAAGGCGGCGCTATGCAGACGCACATTTAAAGAGAGAAGTTATAAATACTTCAGTCTTTAACGCTACACTAGTGGCAGCGTTGGGAGTCGCTTACAGTATTATGGGATGTTTTTATTTGTTGGACTAAGAACATCACTGAAGGCCTAGGTGTGAAATGCACGGCCAGCCACTGATTGACATCCATACAGGTGCTGCTACGCTATCATTTAAGTTGATCCCTGAGTGTTTGCTTATGTCTGTTGTCTAGAAAATGAGCTTAAACCACAAGAGGAAAGGGAAGATGAAGAAGTAAAAGAGGAGATAAATGAGACGCAGGAGGAAGAAGAGAAGAAGGAAGAGGAGGAGGAGGAGGAACCACAGCATTCCAGGGAGTCCTTTCCAAGAGATAAGGATGAGGAGGAGGAGGAGGAACAGGATGTTAATCATAGCCAAGACTCTTCATCTCCTCCTGAGCTGTTTCTCTCAGAGGAGGAAGCCCCAGACTCCCAGTCTCCTCCTCCCTCCAAACCCAGATCAGCGTCCTCCTCTCAGGACAGTCCTGGGTAATTACACCCCCATTTCCTCCTCATTTCGTTCTGTCCCCTTCTCTCTATCTGATATCTTGATGTCTGTTTCTAGAGCCACACCGGAGCCTCCTGCTTTAACAAAGGAGTACTCGCTGGACCCCCCAGGCACTGCTTATGAAGCACAGGAGAACACGGATGAGAGTGACCTGGGAGAAGACAAGAGTGTAAAAGACAATGAAATTCAGGAAAACAGAGATGAGGAGGAGGAGGAGGAGAGTTCTTTTCTACAGGAGGTGCTGAGCTCCTTGAAGACTCCCCTTGTCTCTTCCTCATTGGCCATGGAGCCAGAGGCTTCTGTCCAGGAGGTAGAGGAGGAGGTGATGGAAAAGGTAGGAGAAGCTGAGGAGGTAGAAGAAGAACAAGAAGAAGTGGAAGAAGAAAGAAAGAAAAAAGTGGAGGAGGAGGTGGAGGGTGAAGAGGCAGAAACGGGTGAAGGGGCAGAAACGGGTGAAGAGGCAGAAACGGGTGAAGAGGCAGAAACGGGTGAAGAGGCAGAAACGGGGGAAGAGGCAGAAACGGGTGAGGTTATCAGTTATCAGGCTGCTCCTGCTGAGTGTCTTCAGACCGAAGAGGAAGAGGAAGAGATTGACACCTTGTGCATGAGTGCCTGTCAGGATGTTGAAAAGGCAGAGGAAGCTAAGGAGGAGGAAGAAAAAGAGGAAGAAGAGGAAGAGGAACCAGTGGAGGAACAACTCAGTGAACATGGTGTACGTTATCCTTCATTCATTTGTAATAATGAGACAATTTATCCATTAGGTTTGAGTTGATGTTTCCACCAAAGCACAGAAACTAAATGAGTAGCATCAGTAAAATATGACTCTATATTTCTATATCATCACAGAATGACACGGGGCCATTCTGAAATATTGAAATGGCACAGACAGAAAAAAAAATAAAAGGGACCAGCGCTAACAAATGATGAAATATGATAGAAAAATAATAGTTCTTTTATAATGTTGTAATCTTTTATTACTCCAACTATATTTGAAATTCTTCTATATATAAAGAAGTAACTATGATGTAACTATGGGATGCAGAATGCACATTAACAGAAAAAGAAAAATTCCATCACAGCTGATGTTAAAGTGTTCAATGGAGGATGGCTGAGGCTCTTCCCTTATTTTATCCTTTTGTTTTTCAGCAAGAAGATGAAGAGAAAGAAGAGAAAGTCGAGTTGGAGGAACTAAAGGACAGTCTTACAGCAAATGCTGTCAACCAGGCAGAGGAAGAAGGAAAAAGAGACGAGAGTGAGGTAGAAGAGGAGGTGCTGGAGCTGGAGAAGAAGCCTGAGGTGGAAGAGGAGGAGAAACAAGAAGATGAAGAGGTGGAGGAAGCAAACGAGAGCATGGAGGAGCCAGAGGAAGTGACAGAAGAACAAGGAGATGACACAGAAGAGGTGGTGGAGGTGCTTCCTGGTGCTGCAGATGAAGAAGACGAGTCTCTGCAGGAGGTGGACGAGGGCGTCGATGTCGCAGATGACGAGGACAGCGATGCCCATCAAAGTGGAAATGATGAAGAAATGTCTGCAGAGGATGAAGCGGTAGTCGTCACCAGTCAAGACGCTTCCAGTCAAAGCTTCAGAGAGGAGAGGGAAGGTGGAGGAGAGGAGCCGGAGGAAGACGAAGAGATCGGCCACATGGAGCACAAGTCAGACCAGGAGGAGGAGGAGGAGGAGAAGGAGAAGGAGGGTTCAAACCAACCGGAAGAAGAGCAAACAGAAGAGGTGGAGCAGAGACAAGAAGAAGAGGAAGAAACGTCTCAAATAGACGTGAAACAAGTGGAAACCGACCAAACTGGAGCCACAGAACCAGATTTCTCCAGGCCATCCCCTTTGTCTGTACCAGAGTCCCATCAAGAGGCTCAAACACCAGAAGATGGAACCATCTCTCCCAGTAGAACCAGTACCAGCACTCTCCACATCAATCTGATCTCCCCCAGCTCAGAGAAAGTGACAAAGTTTTTCCAGCAGTCCCCAACAAACACACATCCTAAAGAAGCTGAGACGCCGTCTCCTGCTTTTCCAACCACAGAGCAAAATGCAGCATCCACAGAAGAAGAATCAGCTGATGTGGTGGAGACAGTAGAAGAAGAAGAAGAGAAGCAGTCGTCCCTGGACAAAGCTGCACCTCCTGCCCCCGCAGAGGAAACAGACAACCAGCAGTTGAGTCCTCCTGATCAGAACACAGCCGCCTTCAGCGTCACTGCATCCTCCTCATCCCTCCTCAAAGCTCAGACCCCTGAGAGTCAGGAAGTCAGCGCCTCCAGAGGTAGAGTCCTTCACACACACTTCATGATTCTTTTTCTGAGAGCCTTAAACTTTACTTCAATTTCCATCTCCAAATAAAAGTCGGTCCGAGTCAGAGGCGACTGTTGTCGACCGTTGGACAAACCTTTCCTCCCTCCCCCCACAGAAAGCTCCGTCAGAGTCGATGGAAACCCCGACAGTCCTTTTGGAGTTCGGCTGAGGAAGACGTCCGTCCTGCGCCGCTTCAGCCTAGAGGAGGAGAACCCAGAGGTGAGCGTTGTGTCGGCGCTGTGTGGAAGCTACCGGCTCGTTCTTTCAAAGCCATACAGATGCTAAAGAATGAATGGTTGCTTGTGTGTGGAAAGTTAATTTAGTGGCAAACTGATAATTCCCTTCAGACATCAGTTTCTCTCAGCTTTGTTGTCACGTTACTTATTGTCACTGTTCATCAAAAAATGTGTTCTGTCTCTTGAAAATACCGAAAAGACAGGGAACAGATTATGTAGTTTATGTATTTTGTCTGTCTGCTGTATTCACGGTGGTATTAACACCTGTTTCCAGGCTGAAATCCTCACATTGGCCTCTGATCTAACAGCTGACCAGTTTTGTGAATTCACCACGTAGCAGGATTTTCAGCTGATGTTTTTTATACCAAGTCCCCATGTTCTTCACCTGTTTATGAAAATGCTGCAAACCTGTTTCTTATATCCCTGGAGCTCTAGAAATATTTTGTATAGCATGACTTTCTTTTGGAATGGCGAGGGTTAAGTGATGAACAAACCTGTTCCTTTAAGGCTCGTTTTGTGTTTTTATGATGTGCTTTTGTCTCATCCAGACTCCCGCCGAGCCGCCTGCTCAACCAAGCAGCGGTAAAGTTGAGTCGCCACCGGCAGTCAGTGTTAAGCCCTCCATCAGTCAGCCAATCAGCAGCAAGCCTGCCCTCCCTAAGAAACCAGATCTACACGGAGACAATTCAGGGAAAGCCACGCGTATCTCAGGTGTGTGTGAACATGAACACATCTTCGCCTCACACTGAGTCCACGAGGCCTCCCGGTGTGTGAGTCCTCACACGTGGGGCTGAATCAGGGTTGGAAACCAATGGCTGTGTGTTGTGTCTGCTGTTATTCAGAGGCGTCTGCCGCCTGTGGAGCTTCTGATGGATCTGATCCTCCCAGCTGGATCTCAGTGGCCAAGCAGAAGCAGAAGATCTACAAAGAGAACTCATTAGAAGAAATCACTGTCAAGAAGGTAAAATGGGCAGGTGCTGCCTGTGAGGACACAAATAATTGGTTGTGTAGCGTTTTACTTCTACTGGTGTCTGTGGTGCACATGTCAGCATGATCACAACAAACATTGTAGTGCATTCCATTTAGATTTGAGCTCAAAGCAATCAATTTAATTTAGTTGTGATTACAGTACTTAAATTGACTTAAGGGGAAAAAACAGTAGAGGTTTAAGTTGTCATCCTTCTCCCCTTCTTTAGCGTCTCGCTGTAAACCAGTCAGTAATCTCTGGGTTACTTATGATTCTTCTTTTGCAGAGTGCTATTTGGACCAACCATGTCTAGTCAAATCACAATTAAGAACATACTATTTCCAGTAAAGAGACACTTTTTAATCTTTCCTGTTTTGTCATATATATGATTTTTTTCAATAGTTCTCTTATGGCTCAGTTGTTTTTATTTGTTTTTAAGTTTTTTTAATTATCTTTTGTTCCTTAAAAGATTATTTTTATTATATGTTTATATTTTTACATACAACAATATGTTACACAAATAAAGTGAGCTGACTATCTGTTGCTGACCAGATGATAAGCAAAGAATAAAGGTTTGGTTCTCTATCTGCTTCTCCAGAGAACATGGTTCTGATGTTCTCCATCCACATAATCTGTATCTGTGCTTCTCTGTCCTCAGGAGGAACAAGACAAGAAGACTTCACTGCCCACGTATGTCAGCTCAGCTGTAAGCAGGGAGCAAAGCCACAAGTCAGCTGAGTCCAGCAGCAGAGGTCAGACAACAATCAGCTGTTTAAAGCTGATTTTAAAAGATTTAATCGAAACTGTTTTGTTTAGTTAATTCAGTCTAATTTGAATTAGATTTTATGGTTGGCTGGTGTCTTTTAAAGATCACATTTCAGTCATTTCTTCTGCCTGTCACTGTCTGAACGAGGCGTTTCACTGATGAAATGCTTCCCTCATGTGGACAAGTTGTGTTACTGCAGCCAACCTAAAACATTTCTATTCAGATTTTATCCTTCGTGGTATCGGGATTATATTCCCTGTGGAGCTGGTTTAGAGAGGTTAAGTCATTATGTTAATCATTGTCACTGTGTAGCATGTATACTGCTCATACATAAAGAACAACTGCACACCTATTAACTGCACATCCCCTCAAGCTAGTTAACTTTTATGAATTGAATGATGTTTGAAGGGGACAATTCAGTCCTATCACTCATCACTGGTACACCACAAGAATATAAACCATTCAGTTATTTAAGTAAAGCATTAACTTTATTCAGGCATTACTTTAAAAAAAAACTCCATTCAAGTGACTGTCTTTCATTAGATTGATTATAAAGCTATAAAACAGCTCCGTTCTGCAACGTCACACCCAGTAATCACAGGAAATGACTTCAGAACATGCTACTCTGCTTTAAACATCTATGTTTTCTTCCTTCAGGGATTCTATTGGACACCAGTAAGCCTTCAGTGTCTGTAGAAAAGGACACCAGGAGGGTTCTTTCTCTTGTAACTCCAGTGCCATTTCAACCACCTAAATCCCAGACGCTGCCCAGCCCTGTCTCTCCAAAGCCTCTGCTTCCTTCTACCACTGTCAAACATGTGCCCCCACCTCACCCACCTCGTAGAACCCTGTCACCCCCTACTCCCGTCCCAGTTGCCCAAAAATCTCCCTCTTGCACAAGCCCACAATCTCTCTTCAAAATCTCCACTACATCCAAAACCCCCGAGGCCCAGAGCACAACGGTTACCTCCCCTCCTTTCTCATCTAGAGCTGCCCCAGAAAAGTCTGCTTCGAACTCTCCAGGGCTTTCAAGCCAAACCCCGTCCTCCCAGAAAGGCCTGTCTCCCCCAGCGTCGCCCCAAGACGAGCCACCGTGGATGGCCTTGGCTAAGAAGAAGGCCAAAGCCTGGAGTGAGATGCCCCAGATTGTCCAGTGATGGCCAGTGATGTCAGAAGATGGAAACACAAGGGTCCAAACTGGGCTGAGGATTGAAGCGGGCCAAGAATCTGGATGGACCAGAACGCATTTGCACACTTAAGAGCTGTTTCTATTGTTTTCTTACTTACTGGTTTCTGTCCTGGATTACGGCTTCACATTGGTACAAATTCTTCAATAAGAGCCAAAAATAGCCTCGTTTTACTCTTCTGTACGTCCTTCTGTTGTTTTCTAAATGAGAGGGTAGGACTCCAAAAGTTTTCATGTCTTACTTGAAGTGGATTCATATTTTTTTCAACAGTCTTAGTTTGTTATAAGGTGCTTAAATGAGATGAAATGCCTCTAGCCCCTGAGCACTAAGTATAATTTTTTTTATCTAACACTGATGATTCCATTTAATATTTCTAAACATTTCAGGGAGGGGGAGATGGAGACGTGATTTTATAAAGATGCTTTATTCATAAAACGTGACATCAGTCTCAGCACCTATGTCTGTGTGTTTGTTTTAAGTGGTGATACACACATTCTGAGGAGTCGGGAAAATATTTAGCCTGTAACAGAATCAACATTCAAGATTAATAAAAATACACACACTAACTGCAGCTGGAATGTTGATGAAAGAAAATTACTAATCCATGGTTCCTCAAACTGCTGAGTGTGCTTCGGGTTCTTTATTCAAATCAGTTTCACATGATCCACAGACTGATGGTTGTTGTGTCACTGAATGCTGAATGTGTCCAATGTGTTCCAGGATGGCCGTGTAAATTATGCTTTTTAATTTTTCTCTACATGACTAAAGATTATCCATCAGTATCAACTGTTCCTGGTGTTAAATACTCTTCATTATGTCTTCAACACGCTGCAGGTAATTAAACATTTCCAGTGCAAACCAGTCAATAATCTGGGTGGAGACGGGTTTGCTAAAGGATGCAAAGCTTCACTAAAGGAAAAGCAGAATTTAAATCTATTACAGCTATCTATCTCACAGTAACTTTATTTTATGCATTTTTGTCTAACTTTGTATTGCCTTTTGAGAATTTTTCTTGTACATAACGTGCAGTGAAAACTAAATAAAACAAGTTTTCCTGTGTCTCATTGTACTCTGTGTCCATTCAACTGTCGGGCTATGATGATAAAACATTTTAATGTTTTTTAATTAATTGTTAGGAAAAACTCAAAACCATCAACAAGCATGTATAATGTCTATTTTCAATTATCTATTCAAAACCTTTTAACAATCTGGATTATTTGCCTTTTGCAAAAATACAAAAATTACTTTTCTGGCTTCCTCCCACCACCAAAAACATGCAGTAGAGTTGAATATGTGACTCCCCCAGGCGCCTGAATGCCAAACTGGTGACAACGACAGAACGATGGGAGTGAAATCAGAGGTTAATCTTTTTTATAGATGTTAACAGTAGATAATCAAAGATAATTCTGCTTTGCATGCAGAAAATTTAAATGACTGAATTTTTACAGCAACAATGTAAACATTTTCTCATGCAGGGAGGGACTGTGAATTCTTCTTGACTCTGTTGTTGCTTCCTCTGAATTCATGCATGGGATTGTTTCATCTGGTTGGAATTTAAGCCTGGTGTTTGTTTTACACTAGTGTGCATCGGTGCATGCACTAGATGAGCTGATGGCTTCATGCATATGAGTGATGGTGTTTGTGCATGTGTGCTCACAAAGGAAGAGGTAATCAGTTAGAGGCTGCTTAAAGTCACACGTCTTTTCTGGGTGACTTAGGTAACGCTGTAGCCGACCTACTTCTAATACGAGCACTGTCACACATGCACATGCTGCTTAGGAGTCAAGCAGCCAAATGAATAATGGTATCCATAGCAATAACTTCTCGGTGTTGACCTTCTCATTTACAGCTTATGTAACTAACCGGGTTGGCAGGAATCACAAGCACAGAGGTGAGGAGACGAGGAGAGGAGGTGAGGGTGTTAAAGTCATCCCAGAGCAGGACTATCAGAAACTCTTGGTCGATAATCCTGCTGTGACCACATATTCCTATTTTAAATTTACACTTCGCAGAAGTCTGTGCTGCTGTTAGTGTAGTTTGTGACAGTATCACACCACAGGAGAAGCTTATAAAACGTAACGGTAGCCACCAAATAGACCGACTTACACCGAATACTCCTGTAGGGTCCAGCTTTGTGTCATCAGGACACAGCTGCTGTTACTAGTTACTATTTTAATACAGTCCAATCAAACCAAACCAAACCAAACACCAGCACATAAGTTTTGTTAATGTGTCTTATAAGGATTCATTCATTTTATTTAGGCACTGAACGATCCGACCAGTCCAACAACTACAGCTGCAAACCGTATCTGCTGCTGGTGCCCACTGTGAGGAGACTGAACCAGAACAGCGGCCCAGACTGCAAGGCCTTCAAACCAAGATAAAGAACTGAAGGAAACTAAAATGCTCTGCAGCCTTTCAGAGAACTCTGTCACGCCGAAGGGCAATGGAGAGTATTGTGTTAATTATCCTTGAAGAACTTGCGTGAAGTCACAAGTGAACATTACATTCATTTTACATTTTAAAGGGGATAATGGTTGTTTACTCATGTCTTTGAGGATAAAGTGAATTTCAATAAAAAAAAATAAAGAAACACCTCATTAAGGACACATATTTATGATTTTCTTTCAAATAGGAGGAACTCTAGCAGCTAAATACTAACACCAATATGCTAAAATATTCATTATGAAGATGCCAGTAGATTTTTGCATTTTGTCTTTAACCATAGACGCAAAGTTTAGCATGCATGCTAAATTTGAACAGTGCAACTGAAGCTGATTTATTAGATGTTGACTTATTTCCAGGCGAGGCGTAGACTCCCTATCAGCCACGTTGCTGGTGTTTTTAACAGCCTGTAAATGCTGTAGTTATGGGTTTACATTACGTATGCTCCATCAACTCTCAGTTTTTACTTGTTTGTCATTGAATAATTATTCAGATCATTTAAATGAAAACACTTGAATGACTTTAAGTTAGGGTGAGCGAGCTCATTTGCATAAACAGGAAATATCTTGGAAACCAGTTCTCAAACCGCCGGTCTCCTCAGCGCCTCTATGAATCTATATTTAGTGGCACTGGATTGGCGCGAGCAGGCCGGCCTTCAGACCTCCCTGAGTCCTCCTGCAGATGGAAGGAGCTAGACACGTTAATCTGCAGGGTAATTATAGTAATGAACAACAAATTAAGAGTGAGCCAGAAAGGTGAGCAGGCACTTCTCTTCCCTTCACACATCATCTCGTCTCCCCTTTATGTCTCCGTTTTCCAGGAGTTTGTCTCTTTTCTTGCCTCCCTGAAAGTTTCTACCTCTAAACGTCTGACCTACATTTGCATCTCTTGCATAAACTGTATTCCTGTCTGTTCAGCTTCCCCTGTGAAATTCTTTTCAGCGTGTGCACAGCTCAAGCTTGTTGGAGACACAAGCAGCCAGTTTCACTGGATTTGATGCCAAATTTTGAAATCTCGATCCTCTCTGTGTCAACAGCCGATCGCCGCAGGCCTTTTCTGCGGTAATGTGTGTCCGTCATTGGTTAGCAGACCGTCCTCCAGAGAACGTCAGAGGCGTGTTTTCTTGACCCAAATGTTAACACTTAATGTGAGTTGTTAGATAACAGGTTCACAACAGGACTTCCTCACCAAGAGCAACAACTCTAGGCTGGCGGCCCACGTGAATACACGAGCCGGTGTTACGAGACTCCAACCCTGCCAGACATCAGTTATCAGGCAGGCGATTAGCAACCACGAGACACTGACCCCAATTCACAGGTTAGTCCTTCAGTAAGAGAACTGATTCTTGTTGCCACGGGTTGCCAGGATACAAGCAATCACAAAGGTTGGTGTCATGCATCGATTTCCTTCTTTACTTTTAATCACAAGCTGTTGATTGGCACTGGACTGGGAAAGTCTGATGTTGATTACAATATCTTCTGCAAACCCTAAAGCCTGTTGGCATGAAGAGAAGTCTCAGACCAGAGTTATTTATCAAATGTTTTAATGAACTCACTTGAACATTAGACAACACAGGAGATCACACACTTTGTTTCCATGAAGCTGTTCAAATTGTCAGGAAAGAAAGTCTCCATTTTCTTAATTTTCATTTAGGACGAGTATCAGATACATCACACACAAACCCTGAACCAAACAGTTTAGTAGTTTCAAGAGACAAGAGACAATTTGTATGAGAAGATTATATTTTCATATGAGCACAAATTTATTTTAAAAATAAAAGGGCATTTGAAAGCACAGATGATAAATGTTGTTGTTTGGACTGTAAATGACAACAGATGAGACATCACTGACAGGAAGTTAACGCAGTTTGGAAGCACATGTTTCCCTTTCTCAGAGCTAGTTCCCCAGCAGGGTATCAGAGCGACTTCAATTATAACGTATCAGCGACTGAATTCTGAAAAGTCAAGATGCTCCATCTTACTATTTTTGCATAGCTTAATAAAAAAAATAGCAAATAAAGTGGATTTTTTGTCATGAGTGCAAGAAAATGTCTAAAATGATATCATTAAAAGTAAAACTGCAGCTCTAATCTATCCAGTAAGATCAATACAAGTTCCACTTAAAGCATATCTGAGATAATCCACTGGACGTCACCACATTATTCCATTTCCACAAATTTAGAACAAAGATGTCGTTTCTGCCATTACTCTTATTTTAAAGCTGAATTTGCTTCAATTACAGACTGTACACTATTGTGGAAGTGTTAGCAATGGTAAAAATGACAACTTCATTAATATCCATTATGTGATTTCTTCAAGGAAACGTATTCAATCTAACACAAAAATAATTAGACAAATTTCATTTATTGCTCTTCTAAGCCTCGGCAACATCAATAATAAGCTTATTTCTAAAAATCTGTTCCTTGGAGGTAAAATTTCAGTTTGCTTATATTTTACATCTTTATTTTCATTTCAACTGACTGGAGATGAACCTGCAGAATAACTCTGTACCTTTTTGAGTTTTCGTAATTGTAATTACAGAGATTAGCGGAAGAGGTTTGGGACAGCGTTTCCCTTCTTAACTCCTCTGTGCTCCTTGTATTATTATTACTACAGGAGAGGATCCTATGCATCCGAACGCAAAAAATGACATAATTTCAAACTGACGAGTATCTAAGGCAGAACAGTTTTCATAAGGCGGATTTATCTCGTCTTGGATCAGGTTGGAATTTATTTCAGAAAACTGTGTGACGTGGAGTTGTTTTCTGAGAATCTATGGTGGCACTAAACATCACAGCCGCAAATCAGTTGACACATCAAAAACAAGTCTAACGTAAGGCACTAGAACTGTCACACATGAACAACAACATGAAGATATCGCTTTGAAGCCAGACATTGTGTGGTTTTACAGTCAAAGCAGAAAGAATCAATTTGAGGGGATTCTACTGTTTGGTTTGAATTTTTACTGAAGTTCATAATTCATAGAGATAAAATGTGAAAAGCTATTTTTTTCAGGTGGATTTCCCCTTTGAACATTTTCATTGAAAGCTTTTACATTTGGCTTTAATTTTGAAAAATGTCCATCCTCATTTTTTGCCCAGTTTGAGCTATTTGATCCAAGCTTTTTAGTGGTTAGTGTTAGAAAACATCACAAGGGCAAACATGTCACGTAGGCGGGAGGGATTTCAACCACTTTTGTTATTTCATTGGTAAAATTGCCAGAAATGAACAACTATGGCATCACTGGGAAAATACTATACGCTTGATATTGAATGACTTTGGCTCCTTCAAACAGGACAATGTTTGACATGAAACGAGACAAACACACCAGTAATGGAAGAAAATGATCAAATACAGAAAATGCAACCAACACATATAAAAACAAGATTATGAAGGCAAAGCCTAACAATCTCCTGTATTGTCCAGAGATTAGTCATCAACAGTCAGGTCACAGCTGTCAGCAAGGCCTCTGTATTGTTGCTTCCTCAGAATGTGCTTTCTTTTCTTTTTTTATTCCCATTTGAGATCATTTCCTTTCATTGAAATCGTGTTTGGGAAATGGATAAATCTCCATTAGGGGGGAAATGAACCTAAAATGAGGATGGTGTGCAGTACTTAACACCACACCATGTTATTCTGAGGATTGAAGGCACTGACTTGAACTTAGCAAGCATCAATCAGACCCATGCAGCAGCATAGTGTAGCCAAAGTGGATTTCCCTTATTTAATGTGGCAAATAAGTCAGGATAAATGCTGAATAAATGTTTTGACAGAATGGGATCAGAAGCCAAGGTGTTGCTTTCTGTAACCCTGACAGTCTCTCTGCATGCCAGTAAGTATAAGCATCTCAGTAATAGAGGGAATCTAAATAAGTTTAAGTCTCTGTGACTTCTTTTCTCTCTTGTGGGTTGTGAGCCTTAATGGGACATTACTGCTGATTTTCAGAATTAAATGTGAAGTTAGGAAAGCCTTTGGAACATGGGCAGTGCAGGATCTCTTTCTGTGAAATGTAAACATTCTCACTGCATGCATAAATAATGAAAAAATAAATTAAAAAATTCCAACAAATAAAAAAAGGATGAATAAAACACAAAAGAGCCATGTAGCACACTGGTGCTCAGGCTCAGTCCAAAACAGTTCACTTACAGAATGTAGATCCAACCGAAAGGGAAAAAAAAGATTATTTTAAAACATTAACACTTATACAGGGCATTTACACAAAAGGCAAATTCAATATTTGGTCTCTTGCAGAATTAACAAGTATACTGTATTTAAAGACAAGCAGCTTGAGCAAATTGATTGGTTGAACTGGAAATTTGTCTTTGCTTCCAAGTTATGTTCAGACAGGCAGCCCAGTTCACTCACACACGTCATGCTCTAATGTGTGTTTTTACTCTGATATGAGTGTTGATATTGTTTATTTTACTTTATTTATTTTTGGTTTGTCCAACATGTACGTAAGAGGAAGAACAAAGAATTTCAAAAATGGAGGACAAGAAAGGCAGCAGCGCACATGTTGGACAAACAGATAAAATCATGAAGTAGGAGATAGTTGGTGACATCGGTCATGTGGCGAGGAGCTCCTTCCTGTCTGAACACACTGGAGCTCTAATCAGGGGTGGGTTTCTCTACAGAACGTTTATCTAACATCTATTTGTTCAGCTCTTTATTATCTTTGCCGTTCCAGTATGAACGCAGTCAAACGCTGCTGACTGGATTTACGGTGAAGCAGCTTCAACGTCAGCTCTTTGTGCATCAAGGGGACCAGAAGCAGGTCGACTGCTGCAGCGGTGGGCTCTGGGGCCGGGGTGTTACGTTCCTCAAGAGTCTTTCACCGGTGCCGACTGTGGGCCATGAAGAGCAGAATCTTACGGATGCCGCTGAGGCGATCCTTCAGGGAGGTGAGGGCCAGGAAGGGCAGCTGAGCCCGACCTTCTAACGGAAGAACGGCGAGTAACCACCAACACCACGAAGGACCGTTGGGACCGGTCTGCCAGGAGGAAAACAAAGAGACCGTGAGAGGGGTTTAAAGGTTCGACAAAGTAGATCGTTGTCAGTTTTAGATCAGTAATGGCTTTTTTTTTTCCAGAAAGCTGGTTGTCTCTGTTGAGCCTTTCTGAGGCGTCGTGGGCCAGACAACAAAACCTGGATGAAGAAAGGTGCCCACTTGATAACCCCAATGACCTGCTGTCTATGAAGGTTCTCCTTCATCCAAGTCAAGTTAACCAGAAGCATTAAATCAAGTCAACTGGACCTGGAGACATTTCACCTCTAATCCAAGAGGTTTCATCAGTTCAGAACTGAAGATGAAATCAGCTCAGAACTCAAGACGCCTATTGGATGGGAGGTGAAAGGTCTTCAAAGAACTTTCCACAAGTGCAGTTGACTTGATTTAATGCCTTTGATAGGTTTCGTGTTTGACCATCGACTGGCAGCTTGTCGACAAGTTAGCTAGCTTACTAGTTTAGTTTGGGCGAGGGCTCCTGAATGTGTTTTACCTTGAGTTCTGGCACAAGAGATTCTAACATCTTATCGCGTGTGTTACTGGATGATAAAGAGCAGATGAACTGACTGCCAAACCTGAAGTAACATTCCCATGCAGTTAGCATCTGTCTTTTTCCTGGACCCTCCTCTATGTACCTGAAGCTGTGAGTCTTTGCCAGGCATCGGCCCAAAGTGTCCTTCGATGCGTTCCTTCTGTTCTGTCTTCAGGGAGTTGAGCCACACCAGGGCCTGGTCATACACCGTGTCATGCAGGGAACGCAGCTCCTGCTCTGCTGCACCCTCGACCTGCACACACACACACACACACACATAAGCCGCGATGTCTTTCTCAATCTTCACCTCCTGCCCCTATATCGATGCTTCTGTCCAGCCCTCTCCCTCCTCTCCTGCTCACCATAACATCCTCCAGGTACTCTATGTCTGCTATGTTGTATCCATCCCTCTCGCTGTGGTGGACCACTTTGAACCTCCGTCGGCCGATGGTGTCCACGACCGAACGGCCGTCGGAGAAGAATTTCACATCGCGAATCTCCAGCAGACATCCATATTCTGCAAATCTAGAAGAAGTGGAAGAACAGTAGGTTATTTCAGACAGTCAGGGATTAAACACACAACCATAAACACATCGGTACACACTGTCAGCACTGACCCTTTGAGGTCATCTCCCAGACACATGCCAAAGAGTTTGGTTCCCGTCTCCATGCATCTGCGGATCATCAGTCTGTAGCAAGGCTCGAAGATGTGGAGAGGACATGGGACGGTGGGGAAGGCCATGGTGCACACAAATATAGGCACATTCTTGTTTAGACTGCAGCAGAGAAATAAAGGAGAGGGTCTGTAATGTGGTGAAGAATATAAAGAACCTTTTACAAGAACAGGTTTCATCCCATAGCCATCTACATGCTAATGTACTGTAAATGTGTAATAGTTTGAGCAAGACACAAGAACATCATGTAGCAGCAACTGTAAATGAAGAGGCACCACTCCAATGTTACGTCACCATTGTACAGAGTAACGGCTCCCTCTCCAGTTCATCCATTTATAAAGGTTTCATTTCCTTAGAAATGATTAAATAATTTTTGTATGCTTTTGAAGTCATAAAGGTCGACATAAATACACAAAAATTGAAACAGATTTCATCAGAAGTGGGGTGCCTGCCCTTTGCTAGGTGGCACTGTTATTACACTTGCGTATGTGTGTGTGTGTGTGTGTGTGTGTGTGTGTGTGTGTGTGTGTGTGTGTGTGTGTGTGTGTGTGTGTTAATATATGTTAGAAGTGTATGTGAGGACAATCATTTGTTTGTATGAATGTGTAAATGTTTTAAATGTGTATACATTTTATAAACAAGAGCAATAGAGGAATCGTTCTTCTTTTTTTGTTGGGGGGTTGGGAGGGGGGGTTAGTGTCCTGAATTTGTTTGGCTCTGTTTCATTATTGTATTTCTTCTCATGCATTTTCATTTTGCTTGACAATCTAATACATTATGTGAAATAAACAAATGCTTCAATAAAATTCTCTTAAATTTGTACAGAGTGATTATGCTTAATGTGAGAAAACACATCAAAAAATGTATCAAAGTTTGTGCGAAAACAACTGCATTTAATCAATTTGAAAAAAAATGTATTTCATTAAATTGTCAAATAAACAAAAGGCATATTTTTATATGAATAAATAAATTTTAAATTTCCCAAAATATGAGCTATTTAACTCAAATAACAAACACCAAAATAAGTTTAGCGGTTGCTCTGGGAATGTTGTGCTCCAGTTTATGAGAGGCTGTTTATGTGAGTCAGGCTCCGCCCCCAGGAAGTGATGCCACATGTAAAGACAGAGGTTAGTGGGTCAGACGTATCGTCTCCAGTAGGTCAGTAGGTCAAACAGCAGAGCAGAGGTTTACGCCACTCAGATATAGTCCAACACAAAGGAGCGGGGGCAGATAAAGAGGAAGAACCACCTGATGAAGAGATACGGGAGCAGAGTGGAGGACAAACTTACTTGGAGAGCTCAGCAATCTCTTCCTGATGAACTTTTTGTCTTTCTTTGAGCTCAGACGGAAGAAACTTGGATATCAGGTTCTCCATTAGCACTGTCTTACAATACTGCCTCTGTGCCAAGTACTGTAGAGACACACAAAGAAAAGAGACTATTATTGATCCACATGTCCACTGGCAGAAGCATAGAGAAATGAAATCTGCCCCTGGAGGGTAAGAGCTGCTCTACATTTGTCATCTGGAATCATTGGATCTTATTAAACATTATTCCAGGGAGGTACCACCCCCAAGCACTCCATCCTGACCTATAAGACATCTGTGTCAACGGCGTTATACAATTTTTTTTTCCTAATTAGTTACATCACTACAGACGTGGTAGGTCACCATCTCTGTTTTTAGCTCCGGCTCAACCCCTGGAATCATGTTACTTTATGAAAGACCACCCAATCAGCTCGGCGGTGAGGACAGCAGAGATAGGGTTTAAAGAAAAAAGACAGGTGGATAATACCATACTGGTGCTTTATGAGCTGATGTAAGTTAGGATGTAACAGGACAGGTTGACACCACACACCTCAGACAGCTCCTCTTTACAGAGTGGACACTTGGGGTTGTGGTCCAGACACCTCTCCAGACACTGGAGACAGAATGTGTGTCCACACGGAGTCGTCACCGGCTCGTAGAAGAGTCTGAGCAGAACATGAGTCGAGGTGTATTTTTAATTCAAATCCCAAAGGTATATAGAATATATATATAGCTTAAGTAACCCTTTAAAGCTAATCTCACCTCATACACAGAGAACACTCCAGATCTGAGGGGTCCATGATGTCACCGACCCCTGTAGCCAAGTCAGTCTCCTCTGCTGGTTCTGAATGAACAGATTATAAAACACAACACACGACATAAGAGATGCTAACAGACAGCAGGTATGTTAGCATCAAGCATCTTGGAGCAGGAAGTTCAGCAGCTCACCAGACTTCGACCTCTTGTGACAATCGCTCCTCTCCTGTCCTCCCTTGTCTGCTTCCTCCTCCTCCTCATTGCTCCTCCATTTTCGTTTGATGGGGAGACAGCAATCGAGCCTCTTGATCTTAGGCTCTACTTTACCTTTGACCTCAGAGCTCTGTGACCTTTCAGGCGCAGCAGGAGGAAAGTTCCAGTCAAGGCTGAACGCTGGCAACAATGAGCTGGGAGTAAAGACCTGAGAGTAAAATACAGGTGGAAGGAGAGGATGGTGAAACTGCACGCCTCCTCAGAGTAGATTTTGTAACTGCTGGAACCAGAACCAGAGCGTTTCTCACCTGGGAGGGGGCGGACTTGCTGCTCTTGATGTGCTCTCTGACAGGAAGAGAAGTGGAGTAGTCTGAGATGTGTTCAGGGACCTGATCGGAGACTGGAGCCAACAGATCGCTGAGGAGCTGAAAGGAGACAAACAGACAGCGATGTGATCGATCTGTTCTTCAGGTATTTTTAATGATAGGAGAGCCTCAAATGCTCTCTAAAGGAGCACAAAAGGATTAGTTCCTGAGTGCAGTAGATTGTGGGACTCATCGGAGCGTGTCAGGATTAGTCGGTTCCTCCCTGTTCTCCTTCATGTTCTCACTGTTCTCGTCTCCCCTGTCTATGATGTCTGTGCCTACGGGGTGTGACTACCTTGCCCTCCTTCTTAGCAAAGTCTTTTTTTCTTTAATTTAAATTTAATGTGAACCACACGTTCTTGTTTATTCATCGACCCCATGTCTGAGTTCTGCATTTGTGTCTAGGCTATTGTTGTAAATATAAAACACTATGTGTATTATTAAGTTTGTAGAGTTTTTCCCTTTTAACAGATACAATTTAAAGTGGTATCAGCTTGTGTGGCAACTTTATTTCCAAACTGGATTCACCTTATGAACCTCCGTCTTGGCCAGTCTACAGTCAGGCTCTATGGACAGACACACCAGGTACTCCCTCAGAGCCTCGTCCGTCCTGCCCAGGGACACGAGGGCCTGGGCTTTACGAAGACGAGTCTGCAGGAGGTGAGGAAGACGCACAACCTTTTAACTAATGCCTGTTTTACATGTATGTATTTAGAACATTGTACACAGTTTACTTCCATACCTTGGACCAGTGGGGCATGAGTCTACAGGCCATCTCGGCATCTCTCAGAGCCTTGTCATAGTGTTTGAGACTGGAGTGGATCTGAGCCCGATTACTGAACAGTACGTGGTCCATGGGTGCTGAGGAGACAAAGTTAGGTGGTTGTTAGGTAGGCTTCATGGATTATCAGCAGCGAACAAAGTAAAAGTCAACTGATAATCAAAGTCTGGTATAATAATGATAGCTTGACACCAGAAGAGCTGGTTGCTGATTTGCTGATATCAAGCCACACTCCTGTGAACAATTAAAACTGATAAAAATGATCACTGACACTTCAGGATAACCATAGAAACAAACATCTAACATACAGCACATAGCTTTCAGCTGCAATCATTTATTTGGTGCTTTTCTGGCTTTTTCAAAAATGCAAAAATTTGTCAATAAATCAATAAGAAATATCATCTTTACTTTGGTTATAATATGATTTTTTTAACATGCAGTCAAGGGCAGCTCTAGAGTTACAATCAATTATTAACCGATTTCAACCTTTTCTTTCTGTCCATACTTATGTAACTCTTCATTGTAAAAAGAAAGAAATACCAGAACTTGTTTATTTTATGACTTGAAAGCTGAATCATGGGTCAAAATTAATGACGATATTTATGAGAGCATAGCTCGGTTAACATTATAAAACATGTTATGAAATAATTCCACTTAGCAAAACTATGCTGCCATATCAAGGTCACCTAGATTCTAAGTTTCATAACTACAAACATTGTGTAAACGCTGCAGCTACCCCTGTGGGAATCACTCGTAAGCATTTTTACAGTTTTTGACCGCCAACAATTTAGTTAATCGATAGCTAAATTTCAAAAGCCTTAAGTGCTGGTACAGGAGATGTCCCAAGGGAGAGGTATCATTTTACAAAGGCTGCCAAACACACACACTCACACACACACACACACATACACAATCACACACACACACCTACATGCCAGATCTAATTATAACTTTAATTATAGAGGCCCTAGAGACTCACCATAACTGCTGATTGCATAAATATTGTGATGTTAAATTCAATAAAACTCTGAATAAGACACTAAAACTCCACAGAGCCCTGTAACAAGAGTCTTACCGGTACAAACACCATGAAAGTGAGCAGACTTTGTTTTTGAATGTGTTTCCATAAAATGCATTCATAACTAGGATCATTTAAACAACAGAAACTAAGAGTACGCCAAGTACCGTTCCCGTGTTGATTCAACACACACACTGACTTGCATCAAATGCTCACTTAGGTTGTTCCATTAGTGATTGTGTGTCTTCCCTGAATACCCAACACCTTCAATTTTCCAACTGGATCACAGATCAACATCTGATATCAGCCAGTTCTGAGAGGCACAACAGTTACCAAACTTGTCAATCCAAAATAAAACAGGCATGCCATTTTTTTCTCAGCAACATGTTTGAAAATGTGTTTGTGTTTTGAGTCACACCAGATCATCCTGTGGTTCACAGACTAAGACCTGCAAATAGCTCCTGTGGGCACTGCTCATCTAAACCAGTCATGTGTTGATGCTTGAGCAGCTCCATAGACAGACAACCACCTGACTTGTGGGGATCCATTAGAGCCAAAAACTTTCCCAGAATTCAAACTTGTGTCAACTATCTACTGATCTGCCAGGAACACTGTGGTCTACTTCATATGACATACAAATGAGTAACTCCACAGTTACACAACCAGCCTGTGAACAGCGTGAGCTAACACAAATTAAGTCATGTCAGGTGACCTGTTCATAACATGAGTGCTCAGACAGCACACCTCCACTGAGGCTGACCGTTCCCTACACGGGCTGCCTGCCCTCCTACAAGTCTGCTGTATACACATCATCTAAAGTCAGGTTTCATCATGAGGACACCTGGACCTGAAGTCTAGACCTTAAGTTGAGGAGGAGGACAAAACGTGTTTCAGACAAATCAGCATTTCCTGTGCTGCTGGGTGAATTCTGTCTAGAATTCCATCACCAGTTCACATAACTGGTGACTACCTGACAAACAAACTCATATGGTACAGGATAAATACAGACATGTCCACGATAGGAAAGTTATATCATTTAAATTTAAAGAATTAAATATATTCTAGTTAAAGAGGGAGACATGGAGAAAAAGATTGTGACTACTGAACCAACAGGTTCTAATTAGAGGTCAGACAAAACGTTCCGACTCCTACACAACAATTGTGTTAAATGATCTACTCCAACTTTCAAGGCTCCCTATTTAAGATTTTTTAAAAATCTTAAAAATGAATTTGCAGCAATTGAAAAAGTAGAAACATCTGAATCTGCCTCTTCAGGTTCGTTCTCATTACAAGCCCAATCTTCTACAAAGTTTCATGGGTTTAGACATAAGACAATGTCTGTCTGCCGGTTCCGGCTCACCGGTTCCACCACATCACCACCAGAACTTCTGTTCCTGCTGTGTGAACATGCTCCAATCCATAGCTTTGAACTGCAACCTTGACCCACATTTGCTTGAATAACTCACGTTACACAATGAAAGAGCTGAGAGAGCTGAGAAGCAGAGTGGTGCTTACGCAATGTTTGGTCCAGTGGCCCAGTGTATAAAACCCTGTTACCCAACACACTGCCTTCAGCGGTCAGACCCAAGCAGACACCGCCTGATCCAGTCACAGTCCAGAACATAAACAGAAACATGCCAAACATTAATATTGTTCAGTAATGATGTCTTCCTGTCAAGTCTCCTGGCGTGATGTCAGAGTACCACAAACACAACTGACACAGATTAGACTCAACAGTCTCCCAGCAGTGGAAGCCTTTCCTGCCTAACTAATAAGATGCATGTAAAAAGTTTCCTTTTCATTCTCCTACCTTTCAACACGGCTTGATTATACTTGTCCAGAGCTGCTTCCATCTTCCTCTCACCGTACAGCCCGTTGCCCTCCCTCCGCAGCAGGCAGGCCTGGTGCAGGCTGGGGAACCACTTGGCCAGCAGGCTGCTGAGGACCACGTTGACCCTGCACCTCTGGAGGTCCACCAGCCTGGAACTGTCCCTGCACTCCCTGCACACGGCCGCTCTCTCCTTCCTCTCCTTCTCCAGGCAGGCTTTACAGAAGCAGTGTCCGCAGGGCAGAGTCACCGGCTCGAACAGAAAGCTCAGACAGATCCCACAGGACAGGTCTTCGTAGCGGCTCCACGTCGCCCCGGCCGCCGCCGGCCACCCTGCCCCGGTCTCCTCTCCTGTCCGCGGGCTTCTGCCCTGCCTGCACCCTGCGTCCTGCTTCCGGATGCTGACCGACAGGTACTCCACCAGGTTGGACAGGTCACCCGGTCTCAGTCGCTCCGTCTCCGCGGCTCGTCGGTACACATCGAAGGCTTCCGTGAGTTTGCCCCCGAACACGAGCGCGTCCGCCCGCCTGACCATCAGCTCCTGCCGGCTCTCCGCGTCCCGGACCCCCGCCAGCTGACATTCGTAGATGTCCGCTGCTAGGTCAAAGTTTCTCGACTGGAAAGCCTCTGCCGCGAGCTGCAGCATGCTCTCCGTGTCCGTGGACATCCCCACGGGTCGTCTCGCCCCTCACCTGCGCCCTACACAAACCCAGCCGCCATTCACAAGCGTGCTCACTGCGGGGAGGCTCCGACCGAACTGCGCCTTCATGCTGGGGGTAAGGATATTATTGTCAGCGGAGAGAGGGAGTTTAAAAAAAAAAACGGTTATGTAAAAGAAACCGTGTCACGTGACGTCCTGCAGCCGCTCTCATTGGTTCAGGGGAAACTGTTACAAAACATTCGCCGCGTAACAGTTTCGGTGTCGGGACAGGGGCAGGAGCCTGTCTGATCGGAAGGGCCAGCAGGGCGGGGGGCCCCCCGATGATGGCCGCCAGGGGCCAACCAGACCAGAGATGGATGTTTCCGCACAATGAAATGTAAAAAAATATATAATTAAAAAAATAAAATAGGAATGATCTTAGTAGATTTTGTCAATTTTATTGGATGAACCAGGGGAAAAAACAGATTATTAATCATGATTCATCAGTAAAGAGAAATAAAACTATTGATACAGCTGGATAAAGAATCATTCAACACTGTTAATGCAAGAACTGTTAAACTGCTATTATAAGTATGTGTACATATTTTATGGAAATAAAGTCATTCTTACAAATGAACGTCAACAATCAGCCAAGGATCAGGCTTTATAATTTGAAGTGAACTAATTATCAGTGTATTTTCTTACAAGAAAGTGTATTTAGTTAGAGGAAATGTCGGTGATTAACTTTTTATGCATTTATGAAATATATCCTCCGGTTTACCTTCCGGTACAGGATGTACTTAAGGTAACAACAGACAAATAGCTTGATTAAAATGTATGCATGAAGAATTTAAAAAGATTACTTAAGGAATGTTTGACAAATGTTTGAATTCAATACCACTCCTTCCGAAATGTATGGTTAGAATGTGCTGCACCTTTCTCTGACAGGGAAAGGTGCAGTCCGTCCTGTTACCTCAGGCAGGTGCAGCACAGCTCAGCTTTTCCATAAAGTGAAGAAAAATTTTAAAAGGTCTTTCTGACAAATCAGGTCTTATAAAACTGTCACACTGGCAGTTATGAGTCTTCGTAACTGTGTCACTTCGTAACTGTGTTACTCACTTGAACTGATGCAGTCATTATGTCAGGAAGTGTTCACATAATGACAGATCATGCCGGGTCACACAATCACATCAACAAATTTTACGTATTTCGTAAGCTAATAATCATGATTGTCAGCTACAATGACAGAATTGTTTATCATTAAAACTATTAGGTGATTTTCATTTTACAGTTTGAGGTTATAGCATTATTAAGGTCACCATTAAGTCTAATTATGTAAGTATTATAATTACTTTAAACTTATATTCTTATCATGCAAACTAAATCAACATATAGCTAGACGACCGTGCACAACCCTGAACCAGAGGACTCCTCTCATTATTTCATTTGACCTAAAAGCAGTGGTCCCAATTTGGTTTTATCCTCATGAGTCTTTGAACATGAAAACATTGATTTTAGAATCGCATGGGCGTCATTATTAGTTAGATCAGTAGCTGTCATTAAGACAACTGAATCATTTGAGTTTCAGCTGCTGTTAGAACTTCATTATTTATTATGTTACATTAGTGAATTTTCCTTAACGCCGCGATGTGCTGGCGTCACTTCCAGGGTGAACCCCATGTCTCGCCCGTGGCCAGCTGGGATGAGCTCCAGCCTAACCTGTGACCCACAAAGCAGAAAGGTAACTGGAGATGATTCCGGCTGTTTGGTCTTCAAGAAAATGGATGGATGAATGTATGCATGGATGGATGGATGGATGGATGGACGGACGGATGGTGAATTTTCCATGAGCCCTACATAAACATTGGAGATCGTCCAATCTAGAATGTTAGCAGATCAGACGTTAATGTTTGTTTGAATTTATGGAGATGTCCTGAAATAACTTCTATACAAGGATTGTCAACATAGTCCATGAAGTTAGATGTATTTAAATATTACAATCACCCAACACCCAACATGATTAGGTGTCTCTTATGAAATTCTAGATCGACTTGACGGTCTGGATCACCTTCAAAATGTAAAGAATCCTCTCTAAGGCTTTATTCTACCAGTCCATCAAAACCTTTCCATAACTTCTTGAGTAATCGGGCTACCTGCCATGTCGAAAAACAAGCCAATACTTATAAAACTTCAAGCACCTTTTTAGAACTAATAAAACACACCTCTCACCTCAGTAACCTGGTCTTAGACATGTTGTTGCGTCCATCTTACCTGACATGACCATTAACTTTTAGTGGCTATGCTGGTAGCCTTAACCTGTTTTAGAGCAACTAACTTAGCTTTTTGACATCAGGCTTCTTTCCTAGTAGCACATTGTTAAGCTACATATTAGCATGTGTGCATTTATCATTTTGCAGCAGCTGTAACTTTTGGGCACAAAGGCTGAAACTCCTGAGACTCTGATCAAACTGGAGGTAGAAGAACCTTAAGGTCAGAGTTCAGCTCAGGTGAAGGGACTGGACCAGATGTCAGTGGTTTTATTAAAATGTATTATCATCATTACCTGAAGTGTATCCAGAGCCTCAAACACAGCCTGTCTGCTGGAGGGGCTTGTTGGGTGTGAGCAGGGATTACGGCCCATAATGAGTTGATCAGTGTCGTGTCAGTAGTAGCCGTGCTGCTAATATAGGTCGAGCGGTCTAGCCTGTGAACTCAATCCCACACACAGACACAGACCCTGATGTATGCACCGCTGCAGACTGACACACATAACAGACTGACATATATATGCAAATGAGGACACTAGTCAAGCGTTATGCAAACACACACCAGTCAGATCCGTGTCCCTTCAGATCTGGGGCTTTTGTGCAGTTCTGCCAGATCTTCTAGCACGGACATTTACAGTGAATTACACTGGTAGGAACCAGCAGTCAGTTTCTAAGGTCATCTCACTATTAAGTTATTTGTTATTTGGCTGGGGGTGAACAGTCATCTGATGAGTTACTGCATGTTTGTGCTCATCTAAAATGCTTGAGGTTTCTCATTTAGATGACGATCATGTTTGTGGGACTTCCACATGAATGAATGAAGAAAAAAAGAATGAAATGTGTGAATGAAAAATGTGTGAAGGGTCTGGACACAGATTTCATCCAACAAAAGCCTGAGTTTGAACCCTTGCGGATGCAAAAGCTTGGAGTACCATGAAAACTGAATTTTGATTATTTTATGTATCAAATGACATTTTCAATAGCAGTCAAGCTTTTGAGTGTTCAGAGTGACACACTTTCTATGTACCTGTCCCTTACTTCTATCAACACAACTTTTTTTCCCCGGTGAGTTGTATCCAAACTATAGATCCTTTGGTCCAACCTGTTTGTTCACAACCAAAACGTGTTTGGTGCATTGACTGCAGGTAACACCTGAGGCTCAGGAGAGACTATGTATTGTAAGTCCCATAATCTGTTGGGTGTGGTTTTATTTACATCAGTCTGATTCAGGATTAGACTCAATATTAAACATTCTGAACAAAATCAAAACCCAAGCTGATCCCTTCGATAGTTTTTCTCCACAGTGTAACCAGAGCGATCAAAATAAAACGACAAATCTGACTGGATGTGAAGATTCAATGGGTGCTCATATTATTTGCTGTCTCTCCAGTGTTTTAATTATTTGTAAATACAAGAACAGACTTTATCAGAAATAATGACCAAGAGAAATGATGTTCAAATAGTAAAACATGTCTATGTTATGAACAAAAACACCAAGTAACAGTTAAAACCATCACCTGACTCATTATACAATCAGCCTGCAAGCCAAAAGAACCATTGACAGAAGACCATGAGCATAAAAAAAATATCTTTGTTCATCCTGAAGTTTCAAAAGCATGTGAACAGAATGTTCGGTCTCAGAGTCAGCAGCAGTCAGTCTGTACTCACTCCACCACACCAGAGCTACGGAACAGAAGAGGCTGTGCTGCCGTCTCAAGCCTCCCAACAAAAACCACACATGTGTTCTTATGAACTGTTTTATAAGCTGCACACCTACATCTGTGTCTTTGTATTCACTCATTAGGTTCTCCTGTGGTGCATCCAACTACAGTACTTCATTTTACTCTGTTAAAGGCCAAGTAAACTAGATCGGGTACACTTAGATTACATTATCAAAGAAATACAGATTATTTTATTTTTTTTACACAATAATATCTGAAACTTAGATTGTTACATTTGATTCAATTTACAAAAATTAAGAATATAGGTGGTTTAAATCAGATAACGGCCCAGTGTAGGGAGTCAGTCTTGGATCTGGAGAACACTCCTCTTCTCCAGATCATTCATCTCTTTGAGGATCAGAGCCACATTGTACCGGAGCTCCTGGAATTTGGACACAGGTACCTAAAGAAGAAAACAACAATTCAATGGCGATGTCACACAGACGGGAAGACAAGGAGGGTCACACGTCCTCTAAAACATCATGTTAAACCTTTTTTTTCCTCCAGCTTCTGAAAACCCAATCAGCAAACATGGGATAGTTTGAGTAAGGACCATGGCTAAACGACTGCTAAGAGGAGTTCATAGGGATTTACAGTAGCTAATAAACAACAATTATAAAGAGAGAGAGGGAGGGGGAGAGAGATTTGAGTTTTAAAATGACGTTTATTCATAGGAGCCCAATTACAAGTTAATCACGTTGACAGAAAATCCAAAAGACATTCAAGCAAAAAGGAATTCACATCTAAAAAACAAACAATGGTAGGATTTTCAACAGTAATGTGTGTTTCCGGAACAAAGAAAACATCTAATTTTCCAGGCGTAACTGAACACTTAATTCTTGTTGTCTCTCTTGCCATAACTTGCATCACTGGACTCGAATCACACATGTAGGCGTGTGCCCGTCCACGCTGCCCGGTGACATGAGGACCAATGAGAAAACGGTAAAGACAACATGCAGACTACAGAACGCAGTCGATCTACATGCGTTCATGTGTGAGTACCCATAACTTCTGTGGGTGTGCAGCGTTCAGAATAAAGCATAACCAATATGGAGCAAAGTGGTCGTCACTGAGAGGCAAGGAAGAAACGTGTTGAGCTGTTCCTGTTCATGAATTCAGTGACTGCAGGTGGAAATGACAGTAGTAGTAAATCAGGTTGAAATCCTCTTTTCCTTAAGACTAATGTATTTTGCATGATCTCTTTTATAAATAAATCAATCGATTAAAGTAAACAAAAAAGTTTGGGCAAAGTGTCAGCACAGATCTGACCTCCCTGCAGGATGAAGGTAGGGTATTGTTCAGCCATTTCTCTGCACTAATACAAAAAGAAAATTTTATTATCATTCCTCTGCAGTGAGAACTGAGTCATTGTGTGTTTGTTGTTCCAGGAAAAGGTTACGCGAGGTGACACCTCCCTGCTGTTCATTCAGTAGTGAGTGCAGCAGCCGACTCCTCGGTAATAACAGGAGATCTTGAGGAGTAAAGGCGAGGAACGACCCTCAACACAATCTGCACATGGATGTTGCTGCTTATAATCTTCAAACTTTGCTGTAATCTAATTATGCAACCTACAACCTAGGAGTATGTAGGGCTGTGGTGACCCTACACCTTCCTGTTTGTCTGCAGTAGTAAGTTGGTCTGAAAGCAGCAGATTTCCTGAATTTATAAGGATTACAGCGCCCCCTGCTGACACAGCAGATCACAACTTCAATTTACTGAGTTCATTCATTTTGCTGTTTTTCTCGCTGATGACAAGTTTTCAGAAATAAATCCCTTCATCACCCGTTTTACATCTAGGATGAACAATGACTGTTTGAAGTGGATGTGGATGATGTTATTTTTTTTCTAATCTCTAATTAAATTTGATGAACAGACAGAAGACATACAGCCAGAGATTCAAACTGAAAAATCACTGATAATTCCTTTAGAATAAAAAATAAAAAACTTTAGCATTTCTCTCTATTTCGCTAAGAAATACTTCTATCTTTGAAATAAATGTGTTGTCAAGCAATACAGGTTTAAGTCGGGGTTCCAAGAGATGCAATGCAAGTCGAAACCATTCCCAGTTCTGTACTTTATGAATGCATTTTAAAAAATTTCAGGCAAATTCTGCATAAAGACAGAAACACTGTCACTGATACACATTCAAAATTATATGTTAAATGTTTATTGTACTAGTCCACTGTCATTCTGTTACGTAACAACAGAAACTGGCCTTCATCGGGTCCCTGGCTATTAACCAACTTCTTTCTATGAATAGGATGAATATTAACCGCAGAGCTAACATTAGCCATGCAAACAAAAGCCAGTGGACATACTGATAATGCTATATTTTTAGAGAATTTAAAATGACTAGTAACTTTAAAAACAAGACATCTGTTACCTCAAAGCGATGAAGACTCCCATCTGACAGCTTCATCTGCATCAGAACAGACGGCTGCAGGGCCCTGGCTAAAGAGCTGGGGAGACAGCAGAACCCGAATAGCACAAATTACCATCAGGTTGAAAATCACCCTTCTTTAAGAAATGTGTCCAATGTCTTTGGATTTATTACAAATATGAAGAAGAAAAATCTCTCCAGGGAAGAGATTATTTCTAGGAAATGCCCATCAAAACAAACAACTAACAGAAAGGCTTCAATGATCATCTGCATGATGATAAACAAACATGTAGGCCGTACCTTGTAGAAATGGCAACATCCACTCTCCATTTCAAATCTTCTACTGCAGGGAGGTGAGGATCCTTCTGGGAGGATGCTACTTCCAGAGCTGCACGCCTGCAAATACAAAGAGAGGTCAGACACAGATATAATTGTGTTGTCAGGAAAGCTTCTGACATGAATTTTCTCCAATAAATGAAGCCTAAACATACCGATTACCAAAAACCACACTGCAAAAATCTGAGATGAACTCTTCAGGTACCCTGAAAGACAACATAGAATACAAACATCAATCAGTACATGTGGTGGAAATAAGAGTGTGTATGACCTCCGACCCTTACCTCAGTGCCCTAAGATCTTCTTTGAAGGTCTAAACAGGGACATAAATAAAACAAATGCATATATTAGTAGATACATTCTACAATATTCTACATTAATAATGCATCAAATACCACAGAAGAAACATTACACAATGAATAAAGTGTGTTTTCAGACAGAATTTCATGACCCTAAAACCAACTTAATGGAAGTTAGCCACTGTAATTTCACCATTCATGCCTGTGTTTTCAATGACTGTTTGAAACTAACACAAATCTGATGCGTTTATCAAACAACAAACGGAACTGTAAACCTAATATTGCTGATGGCTGTTATGAGTATGGGTAAGTGATAATCAGACGTGTCCGCCTCAGCAGACGATGTCCTGCAAGACGCAATTTGAAAATCCTCAAGGTTTTCCAAAATTAATAGGAGAAAATAGTGAATGCAGAAATGTTCAAGACTAAAAGTGACAAAATGTCTTTGAATTATTTAAAACAAAAAGATCACCTTGAGGACAGAATCAGCCCATATGCCTTAGCAAAATAAAAAGACCCTTGAACTGAAACACTACATGCACTGATTAATCCTACAAAAACCCTCCTTAGTGGAAGGTCGGGGTTCGGATCAGACAGGAACCCATTTTGGTGCCGATATGGGATTTCTTTTCCAACATTTATTCAACATCTGATTTATCAGGAAATAAAAATAAACTATAAATAAATTGCATGTCACCTGAGCAAAGATGGTGTGGTGGAAACCCAGGTGTTCACTCTTATTCCTTTGATTCTTCTTTCATAAACTTTAAACAGACATTATGCTCTACTGAGTGTCGTCATGGATGTTATTAGTTATTCTAACGCTTTTCCAGTGAGTTGTAGCCATACGTGCTCCCAGGTCAGGTCAGTATGTCTATGACGACTCTCAGTCATCCAGGTCATGGTGGATCCATGCTGAATAAAGACTTGGGGGAAAAGCTTGATGATGTTTTGCCTCTCATCAAACTTCTCCAGTTCTGAAAGGCTGGCAGGGAGTTCCAGATATACTCCCCACCAGCCATTAAGAACTGACCTGAATTTTATTCAACACAGATATCTGTCGGTGTCAGTGTGTTCCAATATACCTCTTGTTTAAATGAGGATGTGGGGATGCGAATGGCTTCAGACAAAACTCTGTACATCCCAGCTATGATGTGACTGAGCCTCTCCTGAGGAATGGGACTGCTCTCTGCTACCGACTTCAGGACATCTCTACAGTCCTTCCCCTCCAGAGCACTGACCACAGCTGGACACAGAACAGACATATTAAAATAGCTTCAAGCACAGTGAACATGAACATCCTCCTGGAAATTTAATGGGAATCAGTTTTGTCAGTCCATCACACTCCAGCAGGGACATTCTCACTTAATGACCAACATTGTACGGTCAGTCATCAACAGTATCTATCGTGAACATTTTAAAAAGTTATCAGTACAGATTCAGGGCCATTTTTAAATTGTCACATAGTGCTGAAAACTTGAAAGGTTTTCTCAAATATTAAATATAGAAGAAAGGAAAGTGCTCCTCAAAATTGCATTGCAAAATGATTTGGGTCTTCATGATCGAATGTAGCAAGAATCCCTCACAGCACCCCATGGAAAATTTTAAAGAAGAAGCTCCACTAGGATTTTCATCTAGACTTATGGAATTCAATATACGCATCAAGTCAAGATCTAGAAAAAAGACAGACTTCTAGGATGCTTTCTGATACATGGTCATTGTTGCAAATACACCTAAACATGCAGACAATTAGTAGCTTTATACGGTTTACATCTCGCCAGCGCTAGTTAGACGTGCAACACATTATTTACCTTTTAATAATTTTCTAAATAACTCTTGGTCAACATCCTTCAGGTTTTTCGACATCGACTCGATTTCTGGTGGGATCCTTCCTCCCAAAAAACTGGAGTCATTTCCATGAGTTGAAGACATCGCTCACCACACATGAACGACCTGCTGAGAGCACAATAACAGCGATATGATGACCGTCCAACACATCCACCGTCGTTTCTGTTTACATGACAACTTCCGCCTTTATGTCACGAGACACGCTCTTCCCGTCTCTAGTCTCGCGAGAATACGTGATCCAGGCTTGTAGTCTCGCGATAACAGATTATACAGGCTCATCGCCAGAGGAAGAAACAATTTGCAAATGGAGGTGGTGGCAATGCTGTTTGTTTGAGCCACAAAAGGTCGGTGTTTTACAATAGGAAGCAATTTATTACAACCCCATGAGATTAATAAACTTCCAAGGTTTATTGCAGTGGGAAAATATTACTTGGTTGACGGTTAATGACTTAGTATACGTTACGTGGACATGTCGAACTTTAGCAGGCTGCTAATGATGTTAGCTTGTGTTTGCTTCAAAACACTGGTTTAACCGGTTAACGACGGCGCGACAAGTGAAGCCAAACAGTTTCAGCTGGTGATAAATTGTCCCTTGGACTTGCTTAATTTCTTACCACATATGCAGTGAGCCAATGCAGTCTGTTATGAAGCGAACACGCTCGGGATGTGATGCTAAAACGTTGATGTTTTCTCGTGTCATCGATGCACGTCAGGAGTTTGTGTTTTCTTAGGAAGAACCGCAGGTGGTTCGATGAGCTGAACCTCAGCAGCCAAACCCGAATCGGTTCCAGTAATGTCACTGTTCCGATGGAAGTTTGGGACGGTTGTTTAGTCTCTCTAAAGATAAATATTGTGAACCAAATGGTCAGCAACTGTTCACTCTATTAATGCTTCTTCTCATCAGGAACTTTCGGCCATGTCTGAATCTCTATATGAGAAGTTTTTGGCCCCGGAGGAGCCTTTTCCTCTGCTTTCCCAAAGAGCCAACCTCAGTGATGTGGGAACACTGGATGTCAGTGACTTTGGCTGTCAGCTCTCATCATGTCACAGAACAGATCCACTACATCGCTTCCACAGTAACAGGTGAGTAGAGAGAGAGAATGTGTGTCATAACACATGTATGTGAAGCTTAATGCCCCTCAGGGTATATGTTGTATATATTTTGCTGCTATTCACGACATGCCAATAATTTAGCGTCCAAACACGCACAGGACAAAGTTGTTTTTCAGGGAGTGAAATGAAGTTTGAAAAAAAAGCTTCCTTATATATTCAGACTCCACCATTTATCCTGCAACTATAAAAAAGGTTACCTGTAATGGTTTGTGGCAGCAGTACAATTTAATTGAAACATAGAAATATTTCGGGCATCATAATTGTACCGAAGATTGCAGTTTTCAAAACTACATTAACATTTTTAAAACCTGAAAAAATGGGTTATTCTCAAAATGTGAAGGCTGTGAGAAACTCATAACTCTAAAAACTGACCTCATTGACAAAAAGTGTTTTTCGCGTCCCTTTTTAAAGTTAATTTGTGATGTTTATATTTAATGTTTTCAGAGGAAATGGTGTTTCCATGGTCCAGGCCCTTGTGTTCGACGTGCTTTAACTGTCACACATTGTTCTCCTCAGGTGGAACCTCACGTCCTGCGGCACCAGCGTTGCCAGCTCTGAGTGCAGTGAGGAGCTGTTCTCCTCTGTGTCTGTGGGGGATCAGGATGACTGTTACTCCCTCCTAGATGACCAGGAACTAACTTCTCTGGACCTGTTTCCAGAGGGCAGTGTTTGCAGCGATGTCTCCTCTTCTATCAGCACTTACTGGGACTGGTCTGACTCTGAGTTTGAGTGGCAGGTTGGTTCTTTTGCTGGTTTGGTAAACTTGATTTGTCTCAGGGTAGAAATTAACATTAGAACCTGCCTGTGTTATTTGCTCGCATTAAATACATGTAGATTTTCTATTAGTGTGAAGTTAAACAGGCGTGTTCTGTCATTCTAATAAATCTGTCCTCTTGTTTCTTATTGTTTGTTTTACTGCTGTTCACCCAGTTGCCAGGAAGTGACATCGCTAGTGGGAGTGATGTCCTTTCAGACATCATCCCAAGTGTACCAAGTTCACCATGTCTCTTTTCCAAGCGTAAGCCAAAGCCTCACGCTCACCGCAACTTGGATGAGTTACCATGGAGTGCTATGACCAACGATGAACAGGTAAACAAAGACGATGTGCTTCTCTGTGTTCCAGTGGTTTCTATTAGTAAATGTTGCTTACTGTTGGCAGTGACACCAGTGAAAGTGACAATTCTGCCGAGGCTACTAGTCTGTGGGTTTCATTTAAACTAGTTTATATTAGTTGAGCTGAGTTAAGACCAAGATTGAGATTTTCCATATACAGTGGTTCCTCTACTTACGGATGTCTCAACTTACGAAATTTTCTACTTACAAAATTTCTCAGCAAGAAAATATTACCTCTAGTTACAAAAGAAATTTCGAGTTATGAAAGGTAAAAATACTGTATGGGCTGATACTTGCAACCCCCACAGATTCCTGAACGCACCATTCTCATAGCTGCTCTGCCATTGGCTATTACCTAGTATCTTCCTGGCATCCCATTGGCTAAGAGGGACCTCTGTGTGGACCTAGATCGGTGTTTATCCAGGGTCCTCGTCATTCAGCCCTCGACCCATGACGTGTTCTGATAGTTTTACGTAAATATATTAACTTTTTGAGTATTCGCTAGGGACCCCAAGAAAGTGACGGAGAAAAGAGGAAAAGAAAAAACGAAGAAAAGTTTTTTTGTCTATACAATCAAAGCAAGAGATAATAGAAAAGCATGAAAAAAGGATGCGTTTGGTTGATCTCGCCAAAGAATATGGCCGTAATGCATCTACAATCGCCACGTTATTAAAACAAAAGGAAGTTTAAGGAGTTTAAGGCATCGCGTGGGTGGTTGGAGAAGTTCAGAAGGAGGACTGGAATTCACTCAGTTGTTCGGCATCGTTAGGCAAGAGCGCATGAACCAAAGAGGGCAAAAAACAATGAGGACAGCAGTTAAAAGGAAAATTAAATTTTTAATTAAATTAATTTTAAATGACGATCATTTTTATTCTTCTTTGTTTTTTACATTACGCACAACTCTCATTTATTGTGTAATAATCTAATCGTAACATGTGTTTGTTACATGTTTTGATGCATTTTTATGCTTCATAAAACATGTCGGAATTTTTGGGGGCTTGGAACGGATTAGGGCATTTGCATGGAAAATGCGTCTCTGCTTACGTAATTTTCTACTTACGTAATTTCTTCCGGAACCAGTTAATTTCGTAAGTAGAGGTACCGCTGTATAAAGATCTACATTCATCACAAGTAAGCATCATCCCTTAGGTGAGAGTCTTGTACTGCCTATAACTGTCTCAGCAGCTACTTGATCTTTCACTTTCATCCAGATGAATAAGTCTTTGTGCTGATATCTTAGTTATGTTATCATTATTGTTATTTAATTGAATGAAATTAATAGATATAGCATCACTGCTAATGTCTATGTAGGGCCGCTTGGGTGCGCTTAGAAATATTCATCTGTGTAGTAGTCGGTCCTGTGGGGCAGGGAAGAATCCACTCACTGCTGATGGATCGATATCAGCAATACAGGTAGTCGCCGACTTACGACCCGTGCAACTTACGACCGACCGACTTTACGACCACAATGTCCGGGTAACGCGGGCATTCCCTCCAGCCACAGTACTCACGCTCTGAGGCTCCCGCGCTCTCTTCAGTCACCACGGCGCACACACGCTGTTCAGTCACACCGTGAGATCAACAGCCCAGCCCACTACTGATGGGCTGGGCTGCTTAGGAGGCTGTGACGGAGAAATGTATGAATGGCGTATGGAAAAACTGTCAAGCGTTACGTGAACTCTTCTGCTGGATTTGAAAGTGACGAAGAACTTGATCAGATTCGGGAGAAAATAGTGAAACTGGCAAAAAACCTCTCCTTGGAGAACTCACGAATGATCGCGCTGTATGAAGAACTGATCGCGCTGGAAGAAGAAAGAGTGGAAGAAGAAGAGAGAAGAGAAGCAGAGAAAGAAGAGGAGGAAACAGAAAAAATGTTCACCACCAAAGGCTTGTCAGAAGGCTTTTCCCTGTTAAATAAACTCCGTGCACACTTTGAAGAAATGGACACAGAACATAGAAACATTTGCAAGGATTGAACGGATGGCAAACGACGCTTTCCGTCCATATTGTGAAATTTATGAGGAGAAAAAGAAACGAACAATTCAGACAAAGCTCACAATGATTATGAAAAGATCGTCTCCCGCTCCCACCAACCCACACGCTGCCCCAGCTGACGATCCGGACGACCCCCAGCCAAGAACCAGCGCTGCTGGATTTAATTTTTACGTAAGAGTCGATTTACGACCAAGTCGAGTTACGACCGCTCTGTCGGTCCCAATCGCGGTCGTAAGTCGGCGACTACCTGTATACAGTAGATTACCGTATTGGCCCGAATATAAGGCGACCCTGATTATAAGACGACCCCCTCTTTTTCAAGACTCAAGTTTGAAAACAGACTTTTTGAACACCAAATTTAATTTTTAAACAGAAAATATTTACAGTACATCTGAAACAAATGATTATAACAATATATTCGAGAGAAAAAGCATGTTGTTTTGCCTCATTCAAATCATGCAAATCTCCATTTTCTGTTATCTCGTCTCTTATTTTCTTCTCTTTTCTTTCTTACCGCTATTTTTTAGTTTTCTTCGTGCTACCGCTATTATTTTTCTTCTTCGTGACAGGGGTTCGCTTTGGCCTGGGGAGATCAGTTCAGCATTCGCTTTAAAGATATCTGGCGCCATCTAGCGTTGTGAATGGGTATAATGTTTAGACCCCGAATGTAAGACGACCCCCACTTTTTTCAGTCTTATTTCAGTGCAAAAAACACAGTCTTATATTCGGGCCAACACAGTACTAGCTAATCCCAATCCATTATTGCAGTTACCAGTGAAAGCACATCATTGCACTAAATAATTAAGTACTTTTCATCCACCTATAGTCTGAACTGTTGTTGAGATGCTTCGGCAGGAAGAAGTAGTGACTGTGTTTCTGCCTCCAGGTGGAGTACATCGAGTACCTGAGTCGGAAGGTCAGTACGGAGATGGGCCTGAGAGAGCAGCTGGACATCATCAAGATCATCGACCCCTGTGCTCAGATCTCCCCCACTGACAGCGAGTTCATCATAGAGCTCAACTGTCTGACTGATGAGAAGCTCAAACAGGTGGGTAGTGAGTATAACACACAGTGGCTTCAGAATAGATCCTGATTTATCCATGAGTAGCGTTTCTGCTTTTATACCTGAAATAAAACTAGAATGAATTTATGTATAGCTTGATTACTTCTGTGTTATATTTCTTATGTTTATCAGCTTTTTGACTTGTTAATAAGACATTGATGTGTCCAGTATCAGTGTCGACTCATAACTGGGTAGAGGTTCAAGTGTTTGTAGGTCCAGTTGTAGGTTAGTGATCAAATAATAAAGAAATTCATTTCTTTTTGATTAGCAAACCACATTTAAAAAGATGCTGATCCTGATCTGTACAACAGTATGTATTTTGTAAGTGTTTGATGTCATCAGGTGCGTAACTACATCAGAGAGCACAGCCCCAGGCTGCGCGCCAGCAGCACCAGAGAGGGTTGGAAGAGGAGCAGCCACAGTAGCGCCAGCACCGGTGGAGTCAGCGGAGTCAGCAGCAGCAACGCCAGCATGGTCAGCTCCGCCAGCTCCTCCACCGGCTCCACAGCATCCAACTCCATAGCAGGTGAGAGGCATGCTGGTTGGCTCTCAGTAAGGAGGATAACGGCACCTCCATAGGAGCTTCGAGGGGCCGTGTCAGCAGTTTTCATTGAATGTTGTCATTTTAGCATGAATTTCAAATGTTTTCCTAACAGTGTCTATTTCATGGTGTTCCAGGCGGTACGGCGTCAGCTTGTAGCGGAAGCAGCGTTGCTAACATCAGCAGAGCTCACAGTGACGGAAACCTGTCCAGTGCAGCAGAACGTATACGAGACTCTAAAGTACGGAACAAGAACGTTTGTAGACGTCTGTTTTCTGTTGACCTGTGTTTGCTTGAGGATGGGATTAGTGGGTGGGAGTTACCTAAAGAGGACCAAACATTTTGTTCAACACAGATAATGTTGACAGCAAATAATGTATTTGAGCTAATTTAGTGCACTGGGGTGTTGTAATACAAACTGGAACATCATGTTCACTATACATGTTTTCTGCCCACTCTGTGTTTCAGAAACGCTCGAAGCAACGTAAGCTTCAGCAGAAAGCCCTCCGGAAGCGACAGCTGAAAGAGCAGCGACAGGCCCGCAAAGAGCGTCTGAGTGGACTGTTTTTGAACGAGGAGGTGCTGTCACTTCGTGTGACGGAGGAGGACGACCACGGTGACGACCTGGACATACTGATGTGACACCAGTGAATCAATCAGTGCTCCCTCTACGCCCGCGCTCTCACTAGTCAGCCGCTACCATAGTGCTTATAGACCACTGATCATGATCGCTGCATGGATTAGTTTTGAGTAGGCTGAGCTGCTCTTTTTTAAGAGTAAAGTCTTAGAGGTGACCTCAGTAGCCTCTGTCATAGCTTCTCATATTGTTTGCTAATACTGGCATAGCAAAGCTAGTGGTAAAGCTAATAGCCATCGCAATCGCTACTACGCTAGCTACACCATTTATATTTCTAATGCTTTGTTTAGATGCTGCCTTTAGTCTGGCCTGCTTATAGCTGGTGCTAATGACCTTAGAGGCTTGCAAATACGCATACATGCGCAATAATAATCCGCTACTTCTGCTTAGGACACTAAACACGACGTCTGCTTAGGTGCTGCTACATCATATATCTGCTACTAACCACACATCCACCACTAGCAGACAGACAGATCAGGCAAGAGAAGCTGAGTTGGGCCACATTTACAGATGATAATCCAAAGAAAACAGGATGGTGAAAGTCTATTTCCTCAAAAGTTACAGGAAACACTATTCAAGTTGTTGATATTCTATATAATTGGGCTGTAAATTTTATCTATCTGCCTTAACATACATTACCATCATACTGTGCACGGCTCTAGTTTAAGCAGCACAAAACCACACAAACAACGTCTAAATGCTAATTTAGAGTTGATGATACTCTCAAAGGTAATTATTGCTAATTTAAAATTTTGGTCCTGAAATTTAACCCCTAAATCTCACCAAAACACGAGCCTTCAAAGTTCTGCTGATCACAAGGGACAGAAGTGTTCTGGTCTGTTTGTATCTGCTGAGTGCTGTGGCCCCATCTTACTCCTGAGGCTTAGAGGGAGCACTGACTCAGTGCATGTTCAAACTTTCACACACACACACGAGTAACACACCGAGTACCTGTGTAATCAATACCTAACAACTGCATTTAATCTGTTTTCAAGTAGCACATGTGTTGCAAATAAATAACAGCATATTTACTGCTTGCTTTTAGTTTTTCCTTGTTATAGATTTGACATGACATTTTTTCCTTTGTGCATATACAGTATATTACTGGGTAGTGAACTGATACCAGCCCATAGTAATGGGTGTCAGTCACCTCTGGTTTTTTGCTATGAGTCTTTAAAGCGTTTAGCTGTTGTGCCACAACGACCTCTGTTGCTTAGTTTAAGGTATCTTTTGATTTTATTGAGACCTCGTCGTTTCTCTCCTACCGAGTCAGATCTAAAGCAGCAGACTCTCCAGCATGTGATCCACTTCACATTTTGGATGATTCAACTACCATAACTTGACAGTATTTTAGTGTTGGGGAAGTCTTAAGGTTTTACAGATCATATTGTGTTTGTGTAACATACAGCTGGTTTGGCGCTTAACGTGAGCTAGTTTCCTCAGAATGGGCATCAGACATGGAGCCACTAGCTTGGCTGTCAGAAGTGCGCTCATTTAGCTCAGTTGAATTTGTGTGATGTATGAAGTGGTGAAGCACTAACACCTAAAACAGCTTTTCGTGAAGTTGTAGCGACCATGCTGTATTTCTGTTTGCTAGACAAAAATCTTTATGTGTGTGTGTTTTGTTTTGACTACATAATGTACAGCTCTGCTGTAACTTGATGAACCACTACAGTATTGGCCTAAAAACCTGCTGTCCTTCTAATGATTTGTGTACTGACCTTTGACCTTTTATTTCAATGGTTTTCTTAACTGCAGCTTCATGCATTCTGTAATTATGCGTTAATCAAACTCTATTTTGACAAATAAGTTAATTTCAGAAATAAAAAAGTGATGCAACAAAGGTACGTGTGTATATGCCATGTAATTAAAAAAGTGGATATTGAAAATAAATATGTAAAAGTTTATTACGTGGTTTGTTCTGTGTCATTTTTGAGAATAATTTTACTCTTGACTTTTAAAAAATCTGCAAAAAATCTGTTTTCACATATATTTTATGAAAGCCAATATGAAACAGAGTTACCAGCAGTTAATGTAAATAATATTAAAGCTTAGACTGGACTTTGTGTGCCTGATGGCTCTTGTTCGCCATAAATATCACAAACATGTTGTATCATAATGTATTTGTGATGGTGTGTTAAGTGCTGCTAGGACAAGTACAATATGGGCTTTTGGGGGTTTTGGACCACAGGACAATGGTGACAGCTTTATCGGTCCAAAGAAATCTTGTGAGTTCAAATGTGTAATTTAATTCATTCATGTACTTGTATATACTTGTTTGAGCCCAATACTCAGTAAATGTTAAATGAAAACAGTATTACATTAAAAAATACTTTTGAAATCCAATGTAGATAGATGTCTTAGACAAAAAATATTTAAAAGCATAACTACATGTCGTTATATATCTTTACACATCAACCACTAGTTATGTGAGAGAACCAGATGTCAATATGTCAGATTACTTTTATTTGAAAAAAAGATTTTCTGTTCAAAATGTTGTCTACAGAAGAAATAAGATGGATTATTGTACATTCGACGGTGACATTTATTTTCAAAAAAGACGTCTTGATGGGAAAGGTTCAAATTGTGAACGGTAGGGGGCTGCAGCAGCACACCGTGGAGAGCGTGACCTGTTCGGATATAGAAACAGACGAAGAAGAAGTGCGGATGTGACGTCATTGCGTATCGTGTTTACATCCACGGGTAACGTTTGTCGCGGTTCAGTTAGCTAGCGGAATAAAGCAGAAGACGGTTTCAACATAGTTAACCTATAAGTTCAACGATTTAATAGTATCGTTTGGATGTAATTATCGTATTTTAATGGGTGCTCATGGGGTTTTGGGCAACGAGCCCGAGTCTATCGACTATTCGGTGCACGAAGCCTGGAATGAGGCCACTAACGTGTACCTGCTGGTTATCCTGGTTAGCTTCGGGTTGCTGATGTACGCACGGAAGTAAGGCCAGTTTCAACCAGCTCTTCATTCCACTACTTGACTATACGTGTTCATGTACTCTCTCTCTCTTCATACCTCATTAAATATACCTCTGTTTAATTCAGAAACAAGAGGAAGATCATGCGTATCTTCGCCCTGCCTCCTAATGCTGGCAGCAGCCCGGAGCCCAACTTCTACGACAGCCTGCAGAAGGTCCGCCTGCGACAGCAGCTGGAGATGTACTCACTGTGTAAGCACCAGTGGAGCCCTGCACACACAACACAGTGTAGATCTGGGATGTGTGCCATTGAGCAGAAACTGTCAGATGGAATGAGACTCAATTTTTATGCACATGACGTCAGGAAGGACCACATAATCATTATTCCCAAAGCCAAGCTCAGATCTGCATAAGAACCTGTGTTTAGTGGTAGAATGTGTAACCTTGATGTAACTGATTTGGGTTTTTTGTTGGTCTTTTGTCTTTTAGCTCGAAAATTTGATCTGCAACAGAACCAGACAGAAAGTGTGCAACTGTCCATGGAATGAGAGCAGGAAGGAATTCATCACTTTCTGTCAGACCACACACGTCTTTGCATGAACAGGACACGGCTTAGATGGCTGATCAGATGTCACTTAGGAGCCTCTGTTCAGATGCTGGTGGTTTGTTTGGCTCAGTGTGAGTTGTTATCATCCACATTCTGTTGTCTCCTCTTCAATTACATATGGATTAATTGTAGCTCATGGATGGAAAAGGAGGACCAAAAGGCACTGAGGGATCTTACAGGACTGATGTGTGGACTGATACCAATGAGACGCCAATTTGTTGCACTTAGAATAGGATTCTTTTAAATGTTCTAGTTTCATTTTTACATGCTTTCAATAGTCGTTCATCAGCTGATCGTAAAACCACGTGTAAGGAAAAACCTGAAGTAACTCATGTTGGAATGTCTTAATGATCAGAACTGAGTTGATTTGAGTTGAATCAATAAAGAGTAATTGAAAAAAGTTCATCTGTAGCCAGCTAGTCATGTGTCTTTCTACATGCTAACATTAAAGGACCAGTGTGTAGGAATGAATATATTGAAATATACTGAATATATTTTCATCGGTGTATCGTCTAGACGGTCATTTTCATAAATCTTTCACATTTCTACAGATCAGATCAATCACCTGCTCTAGACAGGAATGCTACTGGTACTTTTTGTGGTCAAGTTTGATAATGTTATACATATAATCAAAAAACCACCGCTGGATGTCAGAATCCTGCAGTCTGGAAGTCTTAGATATTTTTGATTAAGTGGGAGATGTCTCATGTCCAACATTTAAGAAAAAATTATTTTCAAAGATTGATTTGTCAGTAGAATGGGATAGATGTGTTTAAGATGTAATTAATGTCTTCCTTTGAGAAGAAAAACACAAAGTCAAGCAGAACATTTTTATTTGGAACTGAATAGATCTGTTGGTCTCCATAAATGTGTCTCCTTCTTTGGTTTATGATTAGGCACCTTATGACCAGAGGCGTAGTCTCAGTAGAACAACAAATGTCACAAAAGGAAACAAGTTCAATTAATTGAATACACCAAATTTATCCACTTCCTAGTCAAGACATGTTTTACTTCCAGTATGCCCCGCCTCGAAGTGTTGGATCCGAAGGAATTTAATTGAAGATAATGCGGTCAATGTTGTTCTTGATGAAACAGAAGTTATCGCCACACTGAGGTATTGACAAAAGAATTATTTTCCTTTTTTTTTTTTGACAGTGAAGTACCAAAGAATGTCAGACAGCTTTATCTAGAATGGAACTATCCTAACTAACAAACTACAGGAGCCCATTATTCACAAGAATGATGGATGACAAAAGGCGTACAGAAAGGTTTGCCCGAAAACGCCTTGATTTGAGAGTTATCTTTTACAAACGGCTCCTTGTTATTGTGGACCAACCAACCTCATATAGGTTCAATACACACAATATTCAGCAGTGTAAATATGGCTAATTGAGTTATTGCTCGTGTGAGACTGTTAAAGCTAGGCACCAGGAAAGACAACAACATGCTCCAGGCATAAAATTAACTGTACAAACCAAATTTCTTTATGCCGTCATGCATTTTCAGAACAAAACATAACCAAAAACACCTTTTGAGAAAAAAATTAAAATTGAATTATGTACAACTGGCAGCAAGTCAGGAAACAGCAATACAGTAAACAGTCATTCACACAGTACAGCAAGCTGATTCATTAAGTTCAAGTAGCAGGAGCAAGCATGACGTCCATCTACAAACCCTCAGCTTAATCACGAGGACAAATGTCCACGTCTTCAGTAGGGAGGGGGCTGGCGTACTGGGATGTCCAGTCTCTTAGAAAGAGCTCCTCTGCCTGACGCTGCAGGGTCTCCTGGCCTTTTTTAACCTCAGAGCCTGTCTGGTTCACCACCAAGCCCACACCGGCCGTGTGTGTGAAGTAGTTCTCGGACCAGTTGGACGTCCCTTTCAACACAAACAGTCATTTCAGATTCATCTCTGTACAATTGTTTTTCAGCAGTACGTAGTTTCAATCCAAGAATAATTCCATCAAAGGTTAAACATCTTAAAGGCTATCATGTTGGATAACAACGTATAGGATTCTCCTCCACACTGTGGGCTAAAGGTTGTTTATTTCCTCATTTAGGTTTATAAAATGACAGAATTACACTATATTACTATTTCTGTCTTTGTATTACATTCAAACTCTAAAGCTTAACTTACTCAACATATTTGCAATAGATGATTTTAAAAAATGATTTTTAGAAAAATACTTGACCTCAAAAGAAACTTTTAAAGTCAATTTGTAAAGTCTAATTTCCAAATTATATGATAGATGGAGGCACTTTTTTTTTTACTTGAACAAAGTATAATGTTTTAGAAGCTAATTGTATCTAATTGTATGTGAAATAACCCAATTATTGTTGTCAGTATAATTGCCATATTAAAGTAACTCCCTCTGAAATGTAGTGACGTGGAGATAAAATGGAGGCAGAAAACTTTTCTCAGAGTCTTAAATCTGTAGGAAACAGTATTCTCAGTAACTAAGTGAGCTGTGTTTCACCTCAGTCTGTTTGAGGGGTCAGAGCAGTCCTAAAACTGTACAAAGATGTCGACATACCGATATAAACCACTCTGTCCGTCACCATGTACTTGGCATGATTGACTCGTGCAAAGGTAATCTCCATCTGCTCTGCTGTTGAAGGCACTGTGAAGACGTTCTGCACAGAAACAAAACACGGGTGCTGTGAATACATCCCCATCCACACAAAAATACCAGCTCACAACTTTTGCACAGGAAGTGAAATTTCCCAGCGTACCACATCGACGTCACATTTCAGCGGAGGCCTGTTGAGCACCTGCAGGGACTGCAGGAAGTTGAACATGGCGCCGGGTGAGTGCTTCCAGCAGCTCACCAGCAGTCTGACCCGGACGGCTCTGGTGCAGGCTGCAGCTCGCAGCGCAGAGTCGATGGCGGGCCAGAACCTGACAGACACCAACACAGTGTCAGCTCACCAGCAGGGGAAGCTTTACAAGTCAACACCATCGCTGTGAGAATATCAGTGGAACTGGAGTTCAATTAGTCCCAAAACCAGAGCGTCACATGACTGATCACATCCCCTCCAGTTAATTCACAGCACTTGAATGCAAAGCCTTGTTTATAGACATCGTTATACTTAGTGAGGCTGTCGACTGATTAAATTAATTTGAATAAGTTAGTGTTTGTTGATTCAATAAACACCTGCATATCCTCGGTGTGTAAAATCAATGACATTATCAACTCATTTCAGAGTCTATTGATTGGGTTGTGACAGGGATCACTAGTGGGTCTCTGAGTGGAGGCGTTCGTCACCTGAGTGGCTTTGTGAACTCCGACAGAGGGAGGTAGTCCATGACGGAGATGTAAATGAATTTCTGGGCGTCATCGATGACCGACAGGATGGAGGAGAGGTCGTCTGAGCGGCCGCGGGCCGATATCTGTAGAGGAGCGCTCTGTAGGAAACACCAAGACAGTGAGGAGCTAGCGGCGGGCGAACAGGATTCAAACAGACGAGAATAAACGCTGACACACAGCTGATGCTGACACTGGTAGGATGTGAGGTCGAGGAAGCACACATACAAACATTTATAGCTCTGATCGTGTTCCACAACTGCACTACGTCCATCAGTCAACTTCCTAACTGAAATTATAGACTGAAAATCAAATATCCATCCTGCGGGGCTTTGTCAAGATTACTTTGATAAGTTGGGCCGGCAGTGGCTCAGCAGGTTCAATTCCCGCTCCCGCCCAGTCATTTCGGAGTGTGAGCCAACAGTGGGAGGTGTCAGCTCACACTCCGAAGTGAGCACTGCCAAGGCACCCTTGAGCAAGGTGCCGTCCCTTTTACAAGTTGCTCATTAAGGGCGCACCAGGAAGGAGCTGCCCACCACTCTACCTCTCTTTCACTGCATGCCCAGTCCACTAGTGTGTGTGTGTTACAGGGCCTGTACACACCATATAAGTATGTGTGTGATTACTAACTGTGTGCTAGAGTGAGTTTCTAATTTCCTTTCAGGGATTATTAAAGTACACTAAATAAAAAAAAATTAACCCTAGAGAACCCACACCCATTTATCCTTACAGGAAAATTATGTGAGTTATACCACAGACCAAGTGGACCATATAGAACACATTTCAGAAGTTTTTTTCAGAACAATAAAACTTAGTTTTATTCTTATTTTATTACTATTTTGGAGAGATCACTGTCTGTCACAGACACATGACTGTCACATGGTCATGATACCAGGATGTATCCTGGTACAAAAGCGCGTATGACACCGGTGTCACCATGTGTCCTCTAGGGTTAAATAAATAAAGTTAAATGTTTTTTTTTGTCAAGCTATCATATAAATCTTGTTTCGTAGCAGACAACAATTGAACTTTAATGTGCCCAGTGTCAGTTATCCATTGAGGATGCTTACTAGAATCAGTATTATGTGGTAATTCACTTTTTCAGCATGCTGATGGTATCACAGAAATCAAAATACTCTAAATAAAACCATCTTGACTGTAACCAAGCACATAAACATCTACAAACATCTGCGTCTGCTTTTTAAACCATAGTAAACAAAGTTAAAACAACCATCCTCATTTTAGAATTTTTTTTTTACTGCCCTCCTCTTGAAGGGAACATAAGAGTGGTCTGAACTTACCGACAGGTAAACCTCAGCTGGCACGCCATTGAAGTTCAGGTGCAGAGGATTCTGGGAGCTGGACAGGGCAGAGAGACGAGCGGGCCAGTAGGGAGGTAGGGAGGCGTTTTGAGCGCCACCGAGGCTCCAATAAACCCCAAAGATCCGAAAGGCGTCCTGAGCCAAGCAGCTGCAGTCCTCCACCGACAGGCCAACCTCCTTCACCTGGGTTCAACAAATCACAGGGGGATATTTTTACCATGTGACCACCACAAGTACAACTTTGCCTGTATGGATCAGAGCAAATACAGTTAAGTTGTACCTAAATATTTTTAGTGATTCAGGAAAACGTGTTATGCCTATCGACCCACATTAAAAGTAACAGCACAGTTAACAAACTTTAATTTTGATCTCAGGCACTAAAATCTAGGTGTCCGTAAGACAGGAGACGAAATTCGTACAATTAATAACAAAGCCTGTTATACAGAGTCGTCCAGCATCCATCACCTATAAGAACTTGCTTAAAATCTGGGCGTTGGAAACAGCTACTGTCCACTATCAGGGCTCGACTACAGTTACCATTTAGACCAGTTTCCCACAGCAGAGAAAACACTGGGGGCCACACAAACCATTTGAAATTTAAAATGAAATAACACTGCATGTAACCTTTTTTTTTTCCCCTTTATGCTATGTGTAAACAAAATATAATGTGTTGCGTTAATAAAATCAATGATCGACTGTGGAAAAAACAAAATTACATTTCTACATGCAACAAAACATTTTGAATTCCAAAAAACAAAAAACGAGTTAGTTACGTTTAATTAAAATATTTAATGTCTACTTGAATCCTTCTTGTATTCATTAAAAAAAAAAAAGCTAAACTTAAATTATCCACTGGCAGCAAACCAAAACTGTCGTCCCATCTCTGTGTGTTGTCATCCTTTTGCTGGTACATGCAGTCAGCTGTAAACCTGAATAATAAAAGGTCCATTTCACGGAACAATAAAAGAATATGAATATATGCAAAGTAATGGGCAATTAAAAAATTTATCATATTTGACCTCATCAGGTGTCTGCCGTCACCTTAATCTCCACTCATGACTGTACGCGGTCATCTGTGAGTGACGTTTGCTTTGAATGAAGTTCGTGTTGGAGAGCAGCTGCTCATAGACACACATGGATGCAAAGACCGACAGGACTCCAGACGCATACCGTTCCACGTTCACATAAACGCCTGGGATAGCATCCCAAGTGTCAAACACAAGTTTTTACGGTTTTTCCAGTCACAGACTGCAACATCCCACGACACCTCTGAATTCAAAATTTCACCCTGACCTACCTTCATAGGTCACAGATCAAAGCTAGTGCTCTGACCTACTTTCATAGATTAAAGCAGTAGCTTTGATCTATGGTCTTACACTGGCTTTCTCCCTCGTCTTTCTATCTTATCCAGTTCCTGAGTGAAAAAACGTTCAAATTTGACCTTGACCTAGTTTTCTGAGCGTCAAGGTCATCATCTCATGTTCATCCCCTTTGCTGCCCGAGTAATGTGCTATTTGTTTCATCTGTCTATCAGCAACGGTTGCGAAAATATTTGGTGGACTAACGGACGGACGAACAAATGCCAACAATCACAATAAATCACCGCTTTGACGCAGGATGTGATAAAAACCTTTTCCTCAGCATTACCTGAGTCAGCGATCGCCAGTCCATGTTAGCGCTGCCCAGGTACATGTGCTTCTGATCCACCACCCACAGCTTGGTATGGATGATCCCTCCAGTTATAGCCATGAGGTCAACCTCTCTGACCTCTGCACCTAGAACAATGAGAATCAGACTAATCAGACTACAGCGGTCTGTGATCCAAATATTTGTGTTTCTGTCTGTCTTTGAATTGGTGCTACATTAAATGCTTCCATGTGAGGGCAGAGAGAGAGTAGAACTTTACTGATCCCTTCTGGTACCTGTTGCAGCTAATTCTGTCGTATCGAGAGTTGAGGTCTGGGGGGCGTTCACGGCAATCTGGAGTTCCACACCTTTGGTTTGCAGTCGTTTCAGTTGTTCAAACACCTTTCTTCCCTGAAAAATATACATCAAGCACACCAGGTTGAACAGATTGCTAAAATGCTGCGTTATGAGATCAGGGTGTGGAACTAAACTAACCTGAGAGTCAGAAGGATCGGAGAAGTTTGAATCACTCCCGCGTAGAGCGAAGTAGAAAGCAGCGATGTGGACGGAGCTATTAGCCCTGTCCAGCAGACGCAGCCAGCTATCTGCGATGCTCCTCCGAGACGAGGAGGAAGCCTCGTACAGGCCGATGGGTATGCTCTCCACCAGATGCACTCTGAACAAGGGAGAGAATCCAGACATCATCTAGTAGAGGAGTCTAGATTGGGTAAACATCACACGTTGATGAGATCCGCACTTCTTTGGATTACTTCTTACCGACAATCAGTGCTACAAGGCTCTGGAAAAAAGTCAAAGCCATCCAGCATGTGCAGCTGCAGCTGAGCGGTGAGCTGAGTGACTGACATGGGGAGGCCGTAGCGCCAAACGTGATGGCCAAACCCCCCTAGAAGCAGCAAGGTGATGGGCATGAAACAGCAGAGGGTGAAACTGAAGCACCCGCGGCACTACAAAACAAGACAAACGTGTGAAACCTCAAGTCTGGGGGAAATTTTTATTGATTATGACGCATGAGTGGAGGCTTCAGGGTGTGGTGAGATTCTTTAAATTACTGACGGTTGAATTACCGCCGCATAACTCACCTTAGCCGACTCGGTCGAGCCAGTTTTTGTGGGTTTCTCTGGTTCTACCTGAGAGGTGGATTCATTAACACTAACTTTCTCCTCTGCAACATCTGCAGCTTCTGATTGGCTTCCAGTCGGCTGATGATGCTCCTTCATCTCCTCTGAATCCTGATGGTCGGGCTCTTCAGACACCAAGTCATCCTCACCTTCAGCTTCTGATGAAGATCCGCTGGCTTTCGATTCAAACACGCTGATTTGCTCTGTCTCCCACGGCGGCTCTTCATCCATAATAGCCTCCTTTTCGCCAACCTCAGCAGACTCAAGCTCGTCAGTATCTCCATAGGGAGTGAAGCCCAATGAAACGTCACAGCCCTTTCCCATGTCTTCTGGGGCCTTTTCGCTGATGGAGCCCTCACGCTGAAGGTGAGACACGAGAGAAGCCGGTAGGCTTTCGGCTACGAGTCCAAACATTCTCCTCTTGTCCTGTTCTGGAAAGTCGGACCCCTGCCCTGCTCTGAGGGAGGGCCTGACGCTTACATTCGTAAACTGATCAAATTCAGACGAATCCCTGCTCTTGAGAGACGTCATAGGGGAAGTGTGAGCAGCTGCAGCAGCGTGCTCCAGGTTGACGAGTGCAGACGGGGCTTCAAAACCAATTTTTGGGGCATGAACTGATGGCTGGGGCAGGACTCTGGCATCAGGCTGCTTGGACTTTGTAGCCTCCAGGTATCCACCTCCAGTTTTCTCACTGGACTGAGTCATGTAGGCAGGGGCATCTTTTTTGGGAGCGTTTAGCTCCGTGTTGGGACTCATGTTGGCTGGTCGTTTATGGAAAGTAGGAATTCGTGAGGCAGGTTTCCCACTTTTACGGTTCATGTCTTCTTTCTCCTCAGACTCTCTTTTTACTGACTTGTCATCGACCTCCAAACGATCCAGCATAACACTGCAGTGCTTCAGTGCCTGAGGACAGCAGAGCTCAGTTAAAAAATGTCAAACATCTTTTAAATGTACACAAAATTAATCTGTAGCAACTCTAAACCAATGATGACAATCCCCTTAGATAAGCATGACCCCCCCCCCACTCCAAACGCAACACCCCGATCTTGTCTTTTGTTCTGTCTAGATCTTGTTTGATAGGAACAATAATAGAAGTCTCTACACTACCTTCAGAGGCTTCGGCAGCACTACAGCTAGAATAACCACACCTATTCAGATCAACCCTGCTGTCGGATTCACCACAGGCTGTTTAACATGTTGCCATGGCTGCAGCTATTTGTTTATGATCAGGACAACAATGCACCAGGCTACTTTTACTGTGCTCAGTAATACAACTCCATTGCACTAACTACCTTTGTTAATCATCTTCTGTGTTTTTTACTGTATGTGGCGCAAGAGTCCATTCAGATGTTTACATTTTGGGCTTGAAAAATAGTCCAATGTTCTCATGATTAAATGACCTTCTAAACACAAAGGAAATAACTTTTTTTTAAAAATCACTTTTTTTTTGTATTATGACTGCTCAACACATCTGCTGTGAAAAGGATTAGATTTTAGTTTATCTTTAGTTAGCAAACAGAACTGTAAATGAAGACTGCATGTTTCATATTTTAGATTCCTTAAAGCAGCCTCCCTTTGTTTGATGACAGCTTTGCAAACCCTTGACTTTCTGTCAATGAGCTTCATGAAGTCGTCACCTGAAACGGTTTTCACCTCACAGGCGAGCCTCGTCAAGGTTCATTTGTCGGTTTTCTTCTTTTCTTAATGGGGCTGGGACCCTGAGTTTTGTTGTGCAGAAGTCATGTTAGTTACACGGTAAAAAGCCTTATTTGACAAATTTTAGAATTTGAGATCTTTGGTTCCAACCGCTGTGTTGAAAAGGTGAATGGAAGGTCTCTACATGCATGGTTCCCAAAGTGAATCATTGAGGGGGGGGGGGGTGATGGTGATGAAGGCACACGGAACCAACATGGCTACCAAAGCATCCTGCAGCAACGTGCCATCGAATCAGTTAGTGTGTAGTTGGACCATCATTTATGTTTCAACAGGACAGTGAGCCCAAACACACCTCCAGGCTGTGTGAAAACTATCTTACCAATAAGGAGTGATGGAGTCCAGTGTCACGTGACCTGGCCTCCACAGTCACCTGACCTAAACCCAATGGAGACGATTTGGGATGAGATGGACCACAGAGTCTAAAAGGACCAAAAGTGCTCAGAATTTCTGGGAACTCAGTCAAAAAACATTTTCAGGTGACAACCTCATGAAGCTCATCCAGAGAAGGCAAAGCAGTAATCAAAGAAGGAGCGGTTATTTTGAAGAATCTAAAATATTAAAGTTATTTTACATTTTTTTGTGGGTGTGTGAGAAACTACAATATAAATACACGTGAAAATAAAGAATTCATGGAATGAGAATCCTTTAACTGGTAGTGTGGGTGCATGCATTTGTATGTGTGTATATACGTATGTCTATCATCATAATCATCAATCAGTTTGTCCAAAATGTACTTCTTTCTATAGTATTACCTCTCATGACTGTACTGTACAATAATACTGCTGCCCTGCTAGATACAACATTTTCCTTCACGATCAATATCTTTAACAATTTTTTTGGTGTTTATTTCTCATGCTTTTTTTTTGCACTGAGTTGTCTAAAAAATTTTGTTGTACACTTGTTTATGATGACATTAAGAGATATTGTATTCTATTCCATTACTCTTTAAAACTACTAAACTTGTCCTCTTTCTGTGTTCAAGAGATTGATAACAAATTTACTGCCATATATTTTGCTAAAACAAATACACGAATCAGCTCATGATCCTTCGAGTGTGGGAAAATAGATAAAAACCAGTATCAGAATCTATAAAAAAGCCCTGTGAAACCAAGACAGTGCAGTAACTTTAGTGGGTGTTTTTTTTTCACCGCGAACAGTCATTTGCAGAACTAAATTCAAAAACAAAGCGGTTAGTGACTGATTCTTCACAGACTAAGAATCAAAAAGAAATTATATATGTAATGAAAGTGTGAAATAAAATCTTGTACATCTTTTTCTTTGTCTCTCAGACACCACGCTGTATTTCTGAAGGGAATATTCAACTTAAACACACAAAGGATGTGACGAGTCCTGAGCTATTATTGTTGGTTTCCTTCTTGTTTTCATTGTGTGAAGCTCAAAATGTATCCGAAGGTTCCAAAGGATGGAACAAAAGCACAGCTGGGTTTCATTGTGTCGTGTTCTATGCAGTTGGAGGAATGATTGTCTTAAAATAAGTCTTGGTACTCCAGCTTCCCTCAGTGTCCTCCAGCATGTATGCAGGTGATACCTGCATTGAAGCACCAGGTGGGGAACCCACCCCCACCACGTGACCTGGACAACTGTGTTTGTTTGGGGTTTGGTGAGGTTTGTTTGTTGGGGTTCAGTGAGGTGAATCTGTGTTTGTTTGGGGTTCAGTGAGGTGAATGAAGGATTACCAGAACCTCAGCCTCCTCGGCCGTGTCCTCCTCCGGGCCCGGCTGACCGCCCTGCTGTGACTCCATCACTCGGCTCCGGACAGACTCCGAGTCTGAGTCATCCGAGTCCTGACGGGACAGGAAACCGCTCGGAAATACGATCGAGCTCAAGGTACGGACGTGCAGAGTTCGGATCTCTCTACACAAATCATCACAGTAACATGGAATTAAAACATCTAATGTTTAATTACGGGGTGTTTGACGGCTCTACAGTCAACGCGAACTTACCGTGGTGCGGCGGGTGTTAGCTGGTATGCTAACTGGGACAAAGTAACGCGTCGACACGTTAACAATAATAACAACAACAAGTTTAAAGACGATCCTTCGCTAACCGGTCCGTCTGTTGTCCCGCTAGCCGGAGTCGTCCCGTCGGGCTGGAGGTGAGGTGACCGACCTACGTGGCTACTGGAGCTCTGAGCGGAGGAAGAGGAGGCGGAAAAACTGAGTAACTAAATACGCACCTCGGACGTCGTCCTCCCCTGCAGGCGGGCCGACCTCCTCGGCACCGTCTCCCGTTGCTCGACCTGACTTTCCCCGCTGGAGTGGATGGATTTTCTTGGGCGTAAAACCACGGGCATCCTTACAGCATTTTAATAAAACAGAATACGTATTTACACAAGATTAACGGCTCCGTCACGTTCTTCTTTGTTCCGATGTAATTAAATGTATTCCGGATGTTGAATAACCTCACATAAACCAGAATAAAATGCTAGAGATGTCAAAAAAAAATATCCTAAAACATTTAATCTGATTTCAATTCAAGAAGACTGAATAAATTAACATTTGAAGAAACCGCGATTTCCTGTTGTCGCTGATTGGCGGTTGGAATCGAACCAGAGGCTCCGCCCCGTCAGGCGTGACGTCATCGGTGGAGGCGGAAGAGAGAGATTACAGACAAGCTAGGGACCGAGACGGAGACCGCGGTCTGCCCTGGAGCGACGTCTTCACCAAACCAAAGGTGTGTTGCTGTTGTCGCGTTAACGACTGCTTAAACAGTGGTTTCTGTTGGGAGTAAACCGATCTAGAGCCTCGCCGGTGTTTGTGACACAGATTAAATGCTAGTTTATAAAATTTCTGTGAGTTAGCTTAGCTGTTGTTGAGTCGCGTGACGGTACCGAGATGGATTGTTTACGTTTGAAGCGGTAAAGACGCAGGTTGTTCACCGTGTTAGTGAGTTAGAAACTCCTTTAGTACCCTAAACTATAGGGGAGAACAGTCCTACAAGCATTACCAAGGATGTTCATGTTTCTGTTGTTGATTTTTTTTAAAAATGTAATTGTTTACTTATGTGCGCCGTGTTTGCCACCCACATTTACCTTCATGTAGCGTTAGAGCTACGTCCGATCACATGAGATCACTGATAAGTATAAATCACATCACTGTGTTAATTGAATTCTGGTTAGTAATAATAAAAATTAAAAAAAAACAAAGTCACTTGAATTTGCAGCGCAATATTAAATAGTGAAAACAAAAGTTACCTCCTCAGCGACCAGGAGCGGGGATCAGGTTTGAGACCCGCTGGACGAGTTTCAGTTTTAAAGTCACAATCACGTGACTTGTCTTGTTTGTCTGCTACTGTATGGAATATATTTACTTCATATATCAGAAAATATTATGATATTCAGAGCCTTCTTTGTGTCTAATACAGTGAATAATACTTTGCCACCGTCTTGTTCAGTGATTCGTTCATGACATGCTGACTTCTTGTGACCACTTCTGTTTTTGCTTCTACCCTCAGGTAGAATCTTCTATGTAAACCCAGCGAGCTGAGGGGCAAATCTTTTGGTCGTTACTCTGTGATGATGGATACTTAATCCTGTCAGTCCTCCATTGGCCTGCAGTCATGTCTGCCCCTCTTCCCCACTCCTCCACCCAGCCTCCTCCAATCCCCCTGCGCCCAGCTGTTGCCCCTTCAGTGCAGCTTGGCTTCACTGTCCTTTACACAAGCCTCTACGCAGCACTATTCCTGGTGGTCTACATCCAGCTCTGGCTCCTCTACCTCTACAAACACAAAAGATGGAGCTACCAGAGCATCTTCCTGTTCCTCTGCCTGCTCTGGGCCGCTCTCCGAACCACCCTTTTTTCCTTTTATTTCGGCAATGCTCTGGAGGCCAACCACCTACCTGTGGCAGTATACTGGTTGCTCTACTGCTTCCCCGTTTGTCTGCAGTTCTTCACGTTCAGCCTCATTAATCTGTATTTTACTCAGGTAAAACGGGGCGGGGGGAGGGGGATGCAGAGTGGGTTACTGTCTTGCACTCAGTATATACAAATGATTGAGGGATGGATTAACAGAAATGCCAAAAATGAAAGTAGAAGTTTTCAAAGTACTTTAATTTCATCAACTGTGTGACAAACAAGATAGTGGTTAAAGAGGCCTAGTTTTATTTCAGTTTTATTCTTAGTGCCTGATTGTTCATTTCCTCTGTTGCTTGTTTCTCTGTTGAACCACAGGTTCTTCTCAAAGCGAGACAGGCCAGCAGCTCAGAAGTGGAACGAGGGCTGTAAGTTTTATTCTGTAGTGCAGACTGTGAAACGTTAGAGTCCTTAAACAAGTTTTTGTTCTAAACCTTGATGAACCCATGTGACTACAGCACCTATCTGTTCACTGCTCTGGTTGATATGTCTTCCTCAGGTGGGTGGCGCGATGCTTGTATGGGGCGTTGAATGTCACGTTCCTCTGCATCAACGTGGTCTGTGCAGTTTTCGGGGACAGAGGTGCCAGCGGTCGGTCGGGGGATCGGACCTGGAATCTGGTCCTGATTCGAGTTCTAGTCAATGACTCGCTCTTCATCCTGGATGCGGTGTTACTTGCCGCCTTGCTGCTGCTCCTATCCAAACACTCACGCTCCACCAGTCCCTACCTCATCAGCAAGGTGTGTGACGGACAGATTATCCCTGCTAGTTAGTCCTAATCCTAGCTTCATGAAGTCTGAGAAATTACAATTTATCACACTAACGACATGAAAGCTTTGGTGGGGAAAAAACAAAGCGTAAAAGTGAGGTTATTGCTGTATGTCCTGCGTCTGTTTTTGACTACACCTTATTAATGCAGGCGGTGCAGTAAATGTTGGTACCTTCTTAACGTGAGCCACCTTTTGCTGTCCTTTCTAAACTTGAGGCTAACAGTCAATGTTTAACCCGACCAGGGAACCACAGTGTGCCGTACAGCTGTCCTGGGAGCAGCAGTGTTCTTGTTGTTCGCCAGCCGAGCCTGCTACAACCTGACGGTCCTGATTCTGTCTCAGAACCACCAGGTGGAGGCATTCAACTTCGACTGGTACAATGTGTCTGACCAGGTAAACATCTGATGCAGTTTAAATACTCTTGTTTACTACCATGTCGGCTGGTAAGAATGCCAGATAACCTTGTGTGTGTCATTAGGCTGACCTGCGGAGTGAACTTGGTGACAGGGGCTACTTGGCCTTTGGTGCCATCCTCTTCATCTGGGAGCTGCTCCCAACCAGTTTACTGATCATAATCTTTCGAGTTCGCCGACCTGCTCAGGAGGTAGTTATGACATGACACAAACTAAAGGTCACCTGAATAAAGAGAAAACACTGGGTGTGTGTGTGTGTGTGTGTGTGTGTGTGTGTGTGTGTGTGTGTGTGTGTGTGTGTGTGTGTGTGAAAGTCCTTACCGTCTGCGTTCTTGAATATCACAGACCAGCAGCGCAGCCATCAACAACAGAGCTCTGCCTCGTCCCTATTTCTTTGATGACCCTCAAGGAAACGATGATGACGGAAGTCTTCCATGGGCGCGCAGTTCACATTCTCACTTAAGGTAGGGTCATTAAAGCTGGATTTCAGAAACATTAAACATTTCCGAGTTTTTGATTTGTTTGTTTTTTAAATGTTATTGGTCTAGTGAAATTTCTGCCAGTTATTCTAGAACAAAGCAATTTTAAAATGGTTTTAAAAAAAGTTAGACATCAGCAACTGAGAGAAAACAGCAACTGTACGTGTGTGAAGAGCGTGGACCCCATTATTTTTGTCCTTTTTGCATCTTAAAAATCTGAAAAGATTAACCATTAACAAAATTGACTGTTTCCTATTGGCTGATTAATTAGTTCTAGATAATTAGTGTCACATTTTTTTCATCATCTTTCGATATTACACTGCGGATTGGATCAAATCAGAGGTGTATGGACATCACTCTTGACTCAAACTTCATTTTGGTTTGGCACAGATGACAACATTTTTGTCTGAACATCTGTGAGAGCTGATAACTCTGTAGGTCCGTGTGCTGATTAGGTTGTAACATGTTCTGTTGTTAAAATCATACACTGGACCGTGAGCACACACGTCTTCTTTCTCTTTTCTGTTCCAGTTGGTACGGGTCAGACACCGCTCCTCTCCTTTTTGCCAGCAATCCTCCAGGCCAGAACCACCAGCACCATTCCTTCTACTCTACCCCCCAGAGCTGAGCCTGAATGCTCACCACTATCCTCAGTGACAAACCATACACCAGTTTACAACACAATATGACCAAAAAGCAGTTTTTGCACTGAAACACTCAGGAAAAAAAATTCCCAAACTTTGATTGTGCACCTTTTGGAAAAGACACTGTTTTTAATTTTTTTTTCCCTTAAAGGGAACACAATTAGTAGGAAAATCCCTGGCAGACTAGGGCGATCTGGCCAATATTTATTGGATTAGAGCTTGTCGTTAATCACCACTTAATCTTCATACCGCCATCTCCAAACATTCTATCCAAAGGTCGAGTTGATATTTAATCAGTTAGCTTTTAAAGTTGTCCCATCCTGGATTGAACAATATGAACTGGCTGCTAGATTCTTAAAAATGGAACATTTAGCTTTTTTTATCATTCCTCTGATGAAAAAATCGAATGCAGTATTGCTCATTGCTCCGAGCATGTTGTAAACAATTCATGATAGTGTTTTTCAGAGAACACAGAAATGTAACCTGACATCTATGTCTTCTGAACCCTGCATTCTGTTTGTTTTCTAGATTTATTGTCAGATGTATTTTGTATATATCCACATTTTGAGAGTTTGAGACATTTTAAATTTTAAACATTAAATTTTATTCTCCTATTGTTATTTTATTGTGATTTAAGTTATTGGATAACAATTTTTCTACCTTTTGACTTTAGTTAAGAAAAAGATGTTTTTCACCTGTATCAGCTGGAATGAAGCTTCCCTACCACCTGTGGCTCTAGATTTACCAAATACTTTTATTTACTCTGTAAACATTAAACCAATAAAAACATCCAAATTATTGTTTTATTTTTTTAATTACAGTACAAACAAGTAGAATATAACGAGTAATGACTGTCCAAGCATGTATGGATATTTTTAAGTTGTAAATGTGTATTGGTGATCATCATGTACCTGATTATTTTTCTTTTAGGTTTTTGAAGTACAGTTAGCAGTTTAAAAGATCTGTTTAGTAATTCATTTGTCGATCAAGCAGATCAATTGTTTGATGTCTGTGATTTCTTCATTGTTTAATTCACAGGGAAGTTTCCCAGATTGCATCATTGTCTACTACCTTTATACGGAAACACTTCATTGGTACATCAGTAGAGAATTATGAGAATAATTCTTAACACTGAAGAATCAGAGTGGGAAATCCTACAATAAAGCAAATCATTTGTGCTTTACTAAGAAACAAAGGCAGATGTAAGAAATACTGATGGTCAGGTTGTCTTTGGAAAATGGCTTTAAGATGTTCTGAAATCAGGACACCAGAAGATAAATCCAACATTAAAAATGAAAAGTGTGAAAAGAGGTCAACTATGATTGTTTTAAATCTATCCTTAATTTTTCACTGTTCTATTACAAACCAACTTCTCTTTGGCCACTTTTGAAAACTATTATAACCCATTGTTTATTGATCTTACTGTAAAATTCATGAACTGAGTATACTACATTCATATGTTCACATACATGCATCAGGGGCTATGTGCAATTTAACATTCATTTAACATTTTCATTATCAATATGTATTCATTACATACTGTTAAGAGGTGTTAGGATGTTCGACAGACATCGTTCCTTCCTTTTTTGCCGTTTCCTTCTGTGTTCTTGTATTTTTATCTATTTTTATCTAGTTCCTTTTTATGTCTACTTGGTTGTTTTTTTTACCTGTTCTTTTTAATGCATCTGCACCGAACGAGAACACCCAATTTCGTAGTTTTAAAAATGACAATTGAAGTGATTCTTGATTCATCTGCGAAACATTTTTGTGTAACATGTAAATCATTCTCTAACAATGTTTTGTAAAGTGCTACAAACTGTGTCTTACTGTTATATACCACCGAAATTTTCATTGCTTACCAACATCTAGGCACCTAGAAGGCTTCAATATGAGGAGGAAGTTATGGAGAAGGTAAATGCACCAGAACCATAAAGCTCCAGGACTTGGGTGTGTGTGTTAAATAAATGAACCTTGCTTTTCATCTAATGAACCATCTTCATCTGAGGATGAGGTGCAGGCAGCCTAAAAAAAAGGGCCACTGCTGCTCACAGGTACACAAAACACTCATCTTCAGCTAGACAGCAGTGTGTACCTCCACCAAGGTGTCTTGTGTTCTCCTGACCTTTCAGAGGTCATCTCTGAATTTGGTTTATGGTTATGCTCCACTTTGGCATCGACCTCACGTTCACCAGAGCCTGAGCCCTCTCCCGGCGGAACTGCAGATGGAGCACCTCTTCACTCACCTTCCTGATGAAACTCTGGAGCGAGTGTTGATTCCCACTGGACCACCGTCTGATCTAAAGGGTAGTTCCACAGGTTTTGTTCTACTTATCAAAAGGCCTTTATCAAAAGCTAACGAACCCTCCCAGTAAAAACACAACCTCTTGGGTACGTGTCATCATCAGTTTGTCTGCAGTGTGTAACAGTGAACTGCCTGTAAGTATGAGTCAAAAATCTGATGCATTATCAAAAATGTTTTTCATTGTGTAGTCTCATTTTCTTTTTAAAAGTTGTTTGACATGTTAAATTCATTAATGTAACTGTTATATTCCACAAACTAATTTAAACTGTGATGTGAAGTCCAATTTAAAAATAGATATCAAATTGAATAAATGACATTTATACTGTTGCAGCAGGAGGTTAAAGCTGTCCTGTGGTTCTGGAACACCGACAGCGCTGGCGGTTCATCGACTTGTGACCAATCAGATTCAAGCTGGGACCGTTTGGGAGACTACTGCTAAACACACTCAACTCTTCACTTTGTGAACACACAAACCAATAGACTTGTTTTGCCGCTGCAGTTTCAGTTGAACAATTTATTCGACTTTCTGTACAGATCTTCTCTATTAAAATTCTTTATACAGTATGTACACATTCAAATGAATCAGTATATTACAGCATCTGCAGTGGCAAAAGAAGAGTAATGGGTGTTAAAGGAAAACAGAATCAGCTCCAGTAGCTGTTTAACTTCTCTGGATTTGAATTCCCTCCATTGGAAAATGGTAGCGTGTTCTGTGTAACATGTTTATGTGATGAATGAGAACATTTCTGTACTTAGGAGTCTTGAATTAAACAAAAATCAAAGTGCAGGCAAAGTTGTTGCTGACAGTTAAACAACCAAACACAAATCCAAACACCATCTCTACCACATTGACCAGATCACAGGGTTTCAATTCCTCGTCCACCGTATGAAACGGACTAACACCTGCAGTGTACTGTTATTGCAGTAGTTGCTCTTCAAGAGGAAACATGGTGAAAACGAACAAACAAACAAAAAAGTTGCACTATTGCTTTCTGACGCAGAAACAGTCCAGATAAGCGGTAAAGATTATGGTGTCTCCTGTTAGCCTGAGTCCAACTCAACACAGTTAGAAACCTGAGCCTGTGGGGGGGAGACGGCCACGGGGAGGACAGCCCAAAGCGTCCATCTATCAGCTCAGAGTTCCTGTTGGTCCAGAGCAAAATATCTGAGTCTGAAGGCATGGATCAGTTGTCTGGAGGGGGGGACGACGTTCCCGTCTCTAACTTGCGAAGGCGGCGGCGTCTCAACTCGGCGGCGTTGGGTTCTCCGTCCTCTCCCGCTCCTCCATCCTCCGTTTGTCTGTCTGCGTCTGAGGCAGCAGAGGTCGAGTCGGCCGGCTGAGAGGAAACCGCTGCTCCATCCAGCCGCTCGGCTAGAATCAGAAGAGAGCGAGTCCAGGGCTTCACGTCTGAATCATCTCGGTTGTCTTGGTGAGTTTCTCGGTTTACTTACAACTGTCAGAGTTCTTCTTCTCCTGGGTGACGCTGTCCGCGCTGCTGCCGGCTGCTGGAGGTGAAGCGGGGTGGTTCGTCCCACTGGCTCCTCCAGCGCCACCCTCAGCCCGAGGAGGACTGTGGAGACAAATAAGAATTCACTGAAAATTACATTTCAGAGACAAATCTAATCAAGTCTGAGCCTGACCGCTCCACACTGGTGATGAAGGAGCCCTAGATAACTCACAGGTTTCACACACTGAAAAATTAAGTAAAAAATACTTACATATATCAATTAAAATAACAACCTGAACACATTAAATAATTTATCTGTGTTTTCTTTCTGTTCCAGTATGTTTTCCCCAGAGCGACGCCGTGTTCACTCAACGGGTGCTCGAAGACACACGCATACTTTGTTGCATCATAATCTGCCTGAACGTCTCCGTCTTCCTCTGATTCTTCATTCTCTGTTCCTTCATTGGATCAACCACTATAACGCTACACTCCATGATAATCAGTCTGATTTTCACTGACCAGCTCCACCAGGTCCACAGGTCCTCCCCGTTGAGAAACGTAACTGACATCTTGGGATGTCATTGTTAGTCAGCGAGTTAAGGATGGGTCGGTTACCTGAGCGTGGCGACGGTGCTGAGGTAGTGGTGGATGTTGAGCATGGCGGCGTCCAGCAGGGTGTGGATGTTCTGGAGGCACTGGAGTCTGGCCTCGAGACCCCGTCGGCCTTCAGCCTCCAGCTCCCTCAGCTCCTCCTCCGACAGTCTGGACAGTGAAGGAGGTGGAGGAGGCATTGATGACACTGAAGCAGAGGAGAGAGGACGTCACAAAGACATTTATGCAATACTTTAAAATTCACCCTTACAGTCTTATAACAAAACTTTATTTGTTGTAACCTTTTTCGGAATCTTTCATTCTCATGTAGAAAACCAAAATCCTAAAATTAATCTTATACCCGATAAAGGGTTAAACTGAAGTGTCAAGTGTGGCCAGAATGGACAAACCAAACAGGAAGTCATTGAGAGGACACACAGATAATGTGTCATGCGCTTACTTCCACATGATTTCTCCTTAAATGAAACTTCAATAGAAATTCCAGTCAAGGACTTTAAAACAGCGAAAGGCTGACTCATCGTAAACTAAAATTACACAGGACTAATTATCCTTGACTCCACAGCCGTCAGAACGCTGGTATTGAGAAGGTCAACCTCAATACTTTTTCTTTCACTTTTCCTTTCTACTTATTCTCACTGCAGCTGTCATGACTAGAATTTCTGCCCACATCAACATTAACACACTTCACTGAATCTTGTCAACCCTGTAACGCACTGTTGCACAATCAGTCATCCACCTGCCCGTCAACTGCATCCACACTTACTGTAGATTTAAAGTGAAAACGCTGAGTTTTAGTCTTCAACATGAATAGTCTCTACTAATTTTAAACACTGTCTTCCTCATTTTAGGGAAACTTTATCTGGACCTCTGTTCTTAATTCATTTTAGACCAATTTCTGCAATTTTTTAAAATAAATTTAGGAAAAAAATTGTTTCAAAAAGAACACACAGCAACACAGTGTCTCCCTTAAGTTAGCAATGATTTACTGTTTACAGGTGACAGCACACAGTATTGTATCTTAAGCCTCACGTCCGCTCTGTTAAATAGGTTCTTTGTCATCATGTGTGTGACTGAAGCTTTGCTGTCACAGCATCACAGGTCTTTATCATATGACTTTTTGGAATTGATGATATTTAGTTTCACAGAATTATTTTATTATGTTGTACTGATTGAATATCTTTGTTACATCCAGCTATATAACAAATTAATCATTATTAATGACATCTTTCGAGGAGGGAGCTTCAAAGCAACTGTTAATGCTTACTGAAGGGAGGAGGGGGTGGCATGGGCAGCCACGGTGCAGCAGGGAAAGGAGGGGGGAAGGACAGGGGGAACCCAGGGATGGTTGGTCCTGGAGCTCCAGCAGCAGCAGCTCCAGCTGCTGTGGTGTCTGCCGTCGCTGAGGGGGGCTGGGCCGGACCTGGTAAACCAACACACAACAGGTTGGGTGGACGTCAAACCATCTGATACCATCAGTAATGTCAGTAACCGTAGCTCCAATACTGGATTGTAAAACACCTTCACGTGCTCTGGGTTGTTTTTTTTTTTAGAAGAGCAGTGTGGTTTGTTTGCTATTTACTGACTAGTTGTTTGTGTAGCCTCCGGGCTGCTTTGCGGCGCATCAGGAGCACCAGGAGCTGCAGCAGCTGCAGGAGGAGGAGGCATCGCAGGAAAGGGACCCCAGAAGGGGAAGATGCCAGGAGGAAAGCCAGGTAACATAGCAGGAGCACCTGGAGAGGAGGTAACAATAGAAACCAACTCACAACCCTAGAAAAAGATCCAAATATGCTTTTCATTAGGCGCCACGTGACTGAACAAGAACTTCTCCAACAGTTTCTCTGAAGTGAAGGCCACTGACGGCATGAAGATGCTAATTTTTCTGTAAACAAAAACTAAATGCAAGTGTCATCCAAGGATATTATAGCAGATAAAGTTGAACATATAATGGCTTTAAGATCACCAATAGAAGCAGGATGTATGTAAGGATGTATACAGATAAATATTGACTGTGGAACAGGTAAATATAACCAAGTTGAGGTATCATCAGCATACAGCCTGGTCACTTCCTGTTAACATAACTGAATGTAAATCAGCCACAAACCACCTCGGCCCTTTCTTTATAATTACAATACATCTGGTATCATGTTCAGGTGCGAGAACGTGTTTAAATGTACAGGGTTTATCCTCACCATTTGCAGGGGGCGCAGCAGGAGCATTGGCTGGGGCAGCGGGAGCAGCAGGCGGGGGCTGGGGTTGAGCTGGAGTCTGATTGTTGTTCGAAGCCCGCAGGACGTCCATGCGACACGTAGGACAGGTCTGCTGCCTTTGGAACCAAGAACGCAGGCAGCTGTGGAGAGAAGAAGGGAACCCTGAATTATTTACAAGAATTGAAAAACTAACCTTTAAACACCAGGAAGCACTGAAGGCTCTTGTTTTCAGTTCCTTTAATTATCCATTTAATTATACCTGGAGTGGAAAATGTGATTACACGGTAGTTTCTTGGCCCCTGTGACCATTTCCTCACGACAAATGATACAGACATTATCAGAGGCCTGCAGGTCTTCAGGAGTAGCATCAGGGTATCTGAGCAGAAGATAAAGACAAACAAACAAATAAAAGAACAAAATCAGAATTATTTTTCTCCAGATAATGTCTTGGCTTCACTTTAAATGCCACCTCATCATGTTTTATCTAACCTAAGAAGAAACACACCAATAAGAATGACCCACCAGGAAATAGGAAGTTAGTTACAAATATTACAAACATGGCAACACAGAAACATCACTCACAGGGTGTTCATGTTGCGGATGGCTCTACGAGACATTATAGCATCAGTAACAGCTTTCTTGAACTGCCTAAGAGAAGAAAGAACAACAATTAGAATGTGCATTCAATATCTGATCTGATCCTGTTTTCTTGACCGCTCACATTCATCTTTGTGTGTGACCCGTTTCAGAGCGAACAGATCCCCAGCATAACCAAAGTGTCATTGATTAGTCATTATTATAGTAAATCAAATGGTCATGTAAATATTACATTCTTGCCCTATTTGCTGGCGTTGTTGATGGAATATCAGTTTGTAGGATGACATCAAGAAGGCAAAGAACAGGATTTAACTGACATATTTTCTCAATCGTCTATATACTTTTGTAGTCTCATGTCTTCCAGTTATTACTGTCATGATCCTTCACTTTTGACTTGGTCTAAAATTGCTGGTAAATAACAGATGTGAGGCGGTTCAGTCAGAGGAAAGCCACGTGAATTCTGGTTTGACCGTTGACACTTTTGTCACGTCAGCAGGTGAGTCACAATAAAAAACAAAATCTGACTTGGAGCACTTTGCCTGCAGCATGCACACACATATATGCACACACACTTACCTCATAGCCAGATACATGGGACGAATGGCAAACAGGGGGAAGGTGTGGACCTTTATCATGATAGTCATGAAAGCAATGTACAGGAGCACCTTGATAAAACCTGTAATAAAAATGAATGTTTGAGTATTTCTGTCTTTTTATCTTGAGCTACACATGAAAAGGAATAAAAAGTATTCAAGCAAACCATTTTGAACTTCAGCTCAATAAGCTACCTGTGAATAGCTCTGTGTTTAGCATATACACAGCCTTGTTATCCCAAGGATTCTCACTCTGCAAGTCAATAGTGTGCAGCAGGTACTTAATGAAGGTCGTCAGTACCATGGTCAGCAGGATGGCATACTGAGGGATAAACAGGAAGAAGAGACATTTAGATGGTACCTTTACCTTATCAATGAGCTCAGTGAGACTGGACCTTTAAAAAGAATTAACAGAATTATGTTTTATTTTATACGTAATCCTTATAATAAAACGTAAGTCTTCCTCTGAATATAACTGACCTTGAAATTGTAAATGATTCACATCAGAGCTAAAGTGTGAGATGAAGTAGCACACCAAAACGACAGCAATTATAAGTGTTTCAAGCCCATTCATAAACCACTATTATCCCAAGAATACAGGACAAAGATTTAAAACTGTAAAAATGGCCAAAGAAGTGTTAAAGCAGTATTTCACAAGTGTCGTGCAATCAAACCACATCAACATAACCATAGGAGGAGAAAAGCAAACAGGCCGTTCTATTCTCTTTTGTTGAACAGGTAAAAAAAACAACAGCATCAAACACAATGCACAGCGTGTCGCTCTGTGAGTTGGAAACGAAGCTGACTGTGAAAAGAGGGATTAAAAAATGACAAGTTTAGTTAGTGATTCAAATAAAAGCCCTAGAGCAGGGGAGATTTGGGTGATGGAAAAGGAGAAGTTGAATACTGAAGAATTTGCATTATACCCATGCTGTCATGTAACAGAGCAGGCTGGAAGGTTTTCTTTTAAAAGCCGCTAAATCTTCTACCATCGTTAAAACACAGAAATAAAATTCACAATGCTACAAACCTCAAATCCAAAAACCAACTGGACTGAGGCCCCTCGGGTAATGATGCTATGACAGGCGTGGTTGACGAAGAGGAAGTCCAGTACACCCAACAGTCCCATGAGAGCTGCAGGAAATAAAGAATCAGAATCCGAATCAGAAAAGGTTTTATTGCCAAGTACAGTAAAAATTACTGTCGAGGAACTTGACGCGGTGTCGGTGCATAGAAAGGCGGAAGAGAATAGTAGTGAGTGAGGAATACGATAAGAATAAGAACAACAGAATAATAATAAGAAGAAGAAGAAGAAGAAGAATCACACTGAATAACTTCTTTGAGGCCTATTATTTGCATATACTTGAATTCTGACTTGTTTCATAAGCAGAAGGAATCCACCAGAGAGAAAGGCTGAGAAAAACTAAACTGCCTGACACAGGTGGACGGAAAGAATGACCGATGTGGCTGACAACGTATACTTACACAATACTCTCAAGTGAAACAGCCAAGATATGTTTGGGCTCCGTTCCATCTGACAGAATGAAAGGCACACAAAGAAACATTATTTACGTACTACAGCTCTCTAAAACCATTTAAGTATTTTGATTTTCAATCAGATGCAAATAAACCTACAATATGTTTGAGGAAGCTTAGTACTCAGATAACATCTATTAAGTAAGAACAGGTGGTTGAACACTAGGGAGGGAAAACATTTACTTGATCACATTTCTGCTGAAACTCACAGCAAACACTTAATGCTGAATGTGTAACTTAATTACTAGTTGCAGAATGTCAGATAAAATGAGCAACTATTATATGAATCCTTTGTCTCCCATGTACTGCCCCCATAATTAATTTTTAACTTTTAACAATGCACAGCATTTGCTCTAGGGAACTTATTTCCCTTTCTCCACTCACAAAGTCCACCCTGTCTTCAGCCAGCCAGTGGAAGCACTTCAGGAAGAGCAGAAGGGTGAAGAGGGCCACAAAACGGGGAGAGAAGTCATCCCTGAAGACAGTGAACGCCAGGCACGTCTCGGTCACCGCGTACCAGGAGCGCTCAATGAGATGCTGGTGGTGGAGAACGGATGTGATCAGACAGCGCTGTCATTAATAACTGAAAGAATAAATAAAATATTAAACTGAAATTTTTTTTAGAAAACAGAACTCTACCTCCATTTCTGCAGCTCTTAGCTGTCCAAAAAAAACTTTCCTCATGAACTTTCCCAGCAGGAACACCAACACAAACGCCTGAATATACAACACCTGATACCAGAAATGTAAAAAAAAAGTTAATTATTTTTCAAAATCCCAATGTCATGATCTTTGAAGAGGTACAGTCAAAATCAAGATTTTAAAATAGGTTTTAAAAGACAATTATTCAAATATATTCAAGACCTGATTTCAATTCAATAACTACTTACAGCCATGCTGGGGCTGCTCTTGGTCAGGTAGACCACAGTTGGGTAGAACTGGTGTTTGAGGATGTAAGCATGTGCCACCACAGCACCAGTCAAGGCCAGACTGGTGGCAGTCACCAAGGCTGCTCGCACCATTTTGGACCCAACTATGGCCAGCGTGAGGTAGAAACAAACAAACAAAAAAAAGTAGTAAAATATTACATAGCAGAGCAGCAAACAAACCTCAGTTATCGCTTTGCTCTACTCTGAGAAAAAAAAATCAACAATACTGTGTCATATACATTTATTTATTGAAAAATGCAAGTGCAATGTCATGAAACCTTTGTCAGTCATCCATAATGAGCCATCTACCTTGAATACTTATATCCATCCCCTCTCTGGATCTATCATTAGTGATCCTCACTCCAATAGGATGAACATTAAGGAGATTAAAACTAAAATGACCAGGAAACCTTAAGAGTATCTGTGTGTTCTATGTTTATCATTGTTGTAAAGTGGAGTGTGTTTGCTCAAGCTTTTTATTGTCAAGTACAGTACAGTACAGTACAGTACATGCCACATATGGTTTTACCCTGCTGAAGGCGAAGTAATGACAAAAATACAATTGCAATACTTGCAATTCTCAATCCTTTTTAAATTCGCATTCTATTTCCGTTCATAAAAATATAATCAATAATAATGAATGTATGTCTTCTCGGTTTATTTTAAAGAACAAGATTTTGATTCAAGCGATTGATTTTTATAATGAAGACAGGGTTTCACCTTCTGAAGAAGGTAAATCTGCTAAACTGATCTGCAGTCTGGTTTTATTTTCACCTGCATAGACGCTGTGCAGCAAGGTGATCCTGTTTGTAATTACTGACACTCATCGTTGTGTGGGTAACGTAGACAGGAGCGTAACTCACTAGGAGAAACACCACAAACTAGTCTGTCTGTCTCTTACTAACTCAAAATCAACACAAACGTTTCCCTTCCTGTAAAATGTGTAGCTCTTTTGGCTAACTTAGCTAGCTAACATTCAATCTCATATAGTCGAATAAGGACTCATTAATCCGGCTACCGTTATCAAAGCTTCCATGACAAAAGAAAGACTAAACATACTACGCTAGATAAATACTCCTGAAGTTTAATGTGTATGTATACATTTTGCATCACTGACGTTTCTTTACTGCTAAAACAACCTACCTGTCAAAGACATGTTTGTTAATGAAGTTAGTTCTGCTGGCTGGTGTTAGCTAATGTTAGCTTGTTAGCTTCCCGGTAGTGTAGCAGCTGTCAATACTCACCAATGAGATGTCTTCGGAAGACGAAGTCCTCGGTTAATGTAACGAACGTCTCCTTACCTACTAAAATGTCTATATTTTTACCTACTTCTTCATTTCTATTGTCTCACAGTGGATCCTCTATAATACTTACTATCCTCGCCCCTGTCCGTCTGGCTACGTGTTTATCTTTGGCTTGCTCTTTGAGAGCCACCTCACTTCCGGTCGCTGTGGTAACTTCACGCAGCAACAATTCCGGCATCACAGACATGATCGTGTCGTCCGTGGGCTGCTTGGTGTCAAGAGTAATAAAATACTTTTAAAAAACGTTTACGTGAGTCTGAAAAAAATTAATTTGTGTGAACAACATTTAATGTATGGATTGTATTTATATTTGTTATAACCGATGCGTGGAGGGTTACCCATGTTTTATGATACTTACGGTAACTTCAACGTGGACCAATAGAAAGTCGTAATGATGGTACATCAGGGCAAGTTGTTAACAATAATAACCTCTGCTACAGACTCTTATAAATAGATCATTTTATTGTTCCCCAAATGGGAAAATTAAAATGCCATGGACATTTTTACCATTACAAACACAGAACAAAATCAACATATAATACAATAATAATGACAACAGTAATAAATTCTGCTACAGACTCTTAAATGAAATGCTCATCATAAAAACACACAGCTGCAGGAATAAAAGATCTCAAACGATCAGTGGAGCACCTTGGCATCACCATCTGCTCACCGACTGAGCATTTAAGTTCACTTATAATACTGTGCAGTGGGAGGTCTTTCTAGGATAGGACAGTTTGTGCTTTGGTCCTCATGCTTTTGCCCATCATAATGTCCCCTGGTCCAGCTCAGGCTGAACAAGGAGCCAGCCTTTGACCTGGTTTGTTCATCCTGTTCCTGTTTTCCACAGGGATGCTCTCCCCCAACAAAGAGTACCAGAGAACAGCACACTGGCCACAATGCCTTGATGAAATAGCTTGAAGAGCCCCTGTTTACATCGACGGATTTTAGTTTCCACTTAAAAAACATAAAAGCTATAAAAGCATCAAAGCCCGAAAGCAATAAAAGTCATAAAAGCAAATATTATATAAAATACACTTCATCTGAGAGAACATACAGAACATAAAGGAGTGCATCATCGAGGAAAAGGGCAAGAGTTAAATCGTAAGTTCATTTCGTATTATTATTATACATTTCGCCTCACAGCCAGACGGTTCAGGGTTCGAGTCCTGTCCTGTGCAGAGTTTGTGTGTTCCCGTGTCTGCGTGGGTTCTATCGCCTGTTCTGCAATAAGTAGAACAAGCGGTAGAATGAAAAGAATGAATGAATGAGTGGATATTCATTCACTCACTAATTCCAAATGTAACTGCATACAGATCAAAGATTAGATTTGATATTCAGATTGATCAAATTGATTACATCCGTTACAGATAGAAAGATGGAACAAAAAGCACATTACTTGGACGGGAAAGGAGATGAAAATTAGATGAATAAATGAATGAATGAATGAATGAATAAATGAATGAATTTCTTTGTAACACTTGAGCGATTTGTTCATCAACTAACATCTGCTAACAGTGGCTAACCAAACTGTTCAGGCCAAATAAGGAGCTTCATAGAAACACTCATAAAGCTAAACTTTGTTGCTAACAAAGTGATGAAAGCTGTCATATAAAGGTTGTGGGATGGAAAAATTATTAACGGCCTTTCTGGGAGTGGGAGCATTAAATACAAGCTGAATTCCAGAAGATTTTGGAACACATATTATCTCAGTAAGGATGAGAATGCTGTAATTTACAAATCTCTTTAAACCCAAATGTAACTACATACAGATCAAAGATTAGATTTGATATTCAGATTGATCAAATTCACATCCCGCGAAGCGGTGAAGTTTTGTAATCGTCAATGTTCGTGTGTTCGTCCGTCCGCCCGTTCGACCACCAAATATCTTCACAACCATTGCAGATAGAAAGATGAAACAAAAAGCACATTTCTCAGGCAGCAAAGGGGATGAAAATGAGATGATGACCTTGACTTTAAGAAAACTAGGTCAAAGTCAAATTTCAACTTTTGTACACTCAGGAACCGGATATTATAGAAAGACGAGGGAGAAGGCCAGTGTGAGTAAGACCATAGATCAAAGCACTACCTTTGATAGATGGTCTGAGATATTTGCCATCCTGAGATATTACCCCTGTGGTACTCCATATACGATGTCTAATGCTTTCAGTGATCCTTGAAGTCTGGAGTGATCCAGTGACTGTGTTACAGGATGGTTCTGAACCAGTTTAGCCAGAGACAAAAACAGGGTTGGACTTTAAGAGCTAGAAGAGTTTTCAGCTCTTTTTCATGCATATAATGCACATATGTCTGCATTAATTTATAATTATGATGTCTTCCTGCAGTGTTTGGTCTTTAGCAGCATGTCGTAAATTTGTGTTCATGTAAGTTTATTACATATGTTATTTTATTTTCAATGCCAGCGACTGAGACAAAGACACAGTATGGCATATGTTTCAAAGGAGACACTGAATGAGGTAGTAGACTTCTGCCTCACAGAGACAGATACCATTACACTGATGGACATCCCTTGCACCGTTGTTTCAGAGGATGCTGATGATGCAGAAGCTATGAAGTGAGTAAAATCTTCTGTCTGTCTTTAAGAAAAGAAATAAGTTTGAAAGACTCAAATTACCTTTAGGATACCTATGTGAAGGGCTTTCTTGGGTCTTAAACATTAAAATAATAAAGTAACATACTGTACTGTATGCCTGAAGTTGCACATTGTTTTATGTTTTATGCAAACATTCCACCCAGTATGTAGTTTTTTAGTTGCAACAAGGTGTTGACATTTTCCTCTTGTTCTGACAGAGAGACAATGATTCGCTATACTGGAGGCAAAATCAATAAGACACGTGTGGACGATTCAACACAGACATTCAATGAAGCACCAATGAACAAAGAGACCCAGACTGCCTGGATTGTCCACGATAAAGGTCAGGCTCAAGAAGCCATTTCCCATACTGTTTATTTCCTCAGCAGCAGTGGCTGTTCATTTATCAGAAGGCCGATGGTTCTATCTACCTTCCAGTCTTCATCTCAATGAAACTTATGCTGAATGTTGGTTTTTGATTGATTCTGTGAGTGGCTATCATTCCTGATAAAAGGGTGCCTTTCATGGCCTCAAAACTATGGATGTGTGTGGGTAAAATACTTTGAATGAAGTTTAATGCAGTGGGCAGCGCTGTTGCCTCACAGCACAAAGTTTCAGGATTTGCTCCTCTGAGGAGTTTGTATTTTTTCTCTGTGTCTGCATGGGTTCTTTTCAGGTCTCTCCCACCTCCAAAACATGCAATTTAGGTGCACTGTCCTTTGGTGTGAATGTGGAGTGAATGGTTTGTTTGTCGTCCATGTGCAGTGTGCTGACATCTCACCTGGGGTGTACCCTGAGATAGGCTCCAGCAGATCTGTGACCTGCAGGAGGGATAAGCAGCTGTAGATGAGACGGTTACGGTCGTCTCATCTACATGAAAATGGGTAGTTAGTTAGAAGGCTGTTATAATAGAAGAATCAATAGAGCCCTTATTGAAATTCATCAGTTACAACAGTGGCCGATTTGTTGGTATCAAACACATTTCATCTTCACAATTGACTTGCATTAGCTGGCGTAGTGGGTAACGCGCAGCTAGACGGTTCTGGGTTCGAGTCCCACTTCTGTGTGGAGTTTGCATGTTCACCTTGTGTCTGCATGGGTTTTCTCCGGGTTCTCTGGCTTCCTCACAAAAAAAAAATCAAATCAGTTGTATCCTAACTCATGGTTCTTATCTGCAAGGTTCATGGTATCCATGGTAGTGGGATTGAGGAGATCCTCGAAGTATTCTTTCCACCGCTTGACAATATCCCCAGTCAAGGCCAGCAGCTCTCCACCTCCACTGTAAACTGTGTTGGCTGTGCACCGCTTTCCCCTCCTGAGGCGCCGAATGGTTTGCCAGAATTTCTCTGAGGCTGACCGACTACTCGAGCTGCAGTACACCTGGCCTGCCTGTACCTGTCAGCTGCCTCCAGAGTCCCACACTTCAACAAGATTTGATAGGACTCCTTCTTCAGCTTGATGGCATCCCTTACTTCCAGTGTCCACCACCGGGTTCGGGGGTTACCGCCATGACAGGCACCAGAGACCTTGCAACCACAGCTCCAAGCATCCACTTCCACAATGTCCCCAGCCTCCTGCATACCAGAAGTTAAATAAAACTAATTATGATTAAGAAATGTTTTAGCTGATGTTGCAACTTGACAAAGTTGCATTACACATCATTATTGAAGGCTGTAATTACTATTGTTCACTTTTTCAAAGTTCTTTACCTCAAACTGGAAGCCTCCCGTGTGACACAGGCACAGGTGTGACTTCCTGGGACATCGATGGCTCTTTCTGTGACCAAAATGAAGGACTTGTAAGTCAGGAAGGTGACAGTTCAAAGACTCCAGAGAACATCAGTGAGGGTCAGCCAGAGACGTGTGAGGCGTGCAGCAGCACCACAGCAGACACAGGTAACAGTCACTGGGAGAACGTTCACCCCATCAACACCGTTTGTTTCCACAGAAAATCATCAAATATACTCTGTCAGACCTGTCAAAGATTTTGTACCCTTTATTCAGTGTAGGTTTTCAATAACATTTTTCATTTCTTCAGGTGTCCCCATTACTTCGTTGATTGAAATGGAAACACCTGAGCTCCAGCGCATCATGATGTTAGAGTCATTCCAAAAAAACTTAACAATAATGGAGAGGATCATCCTGCTGAACAACTCAAAACTGCCTAGGTGCCCATGAGCAAGGCACCACCCCCCTCTACAAACTGCTCATTTGGGGTGCACCACGATGGAGCTGCCTGACACTCTACCTCCCATTTTATATATACTGCATGCCTACAGGCCCCTTGTTTGTGTGTTTGTTTCAGAGAACTGTAAAAAACATACAGGCATGTTTCACAATATACTCAACCATGAGTGACAAATTCAAATTCAAAAAACTGTATTTGTATAACTATTTATAACATTGTATAACAATGACAATTTCCCCAAGGCAAACAATAAAGTGTGTTTCGTTAATTTCGTCTTTCTTTCTTCTTTCTTTCCATCACACAACATCATTTCTAAATAAGTGATGATGGTTAAATATTTGTCTTTAAGGCATTTAGAAAGACTAAATCTGGTTTTAACACTCAATACATACATTTAACGCTGCATCAGAGTTCTAATGCAAAAATCATAATATCTTTATCACTTCTGAAATCTGATGGATAAAATGGGAGCCCACATGAGACGGAAAAGAAAAAAAGGGGGACGGTGGACCTGCCCTATATAAAAAATACTACCGGATGGTTAAGCTAACTGCAATAGTGGCATGGGTTACAAAGGATGAGGAAACAGGGTGGATGAAGAACACAGTATAAGTAAGGATATAGCATTGGCAATGCTGCCTTTGCCGAATATAGATAGATATGAAATATCAATAAATTCAAAATAGAAAATGAGTGGAAAATAACTTTGTCTGTGGACAAAAAATGTTCAGAGGCCCTGAATCAATCTCAAGAGCCATGATGATTTCAGGCAACCCAGTTTCCTCCATCTGTGTTTGACAGTGGTTTTCAAAAATGGGCTGATAAGGGACTTGTCACTATTAATTACTCATTTGGTGGAACGGAAATTAAGTTTTTATCAATTACAGGAAAAATTTACACATCCGTTGAATGACTTGTATAAATACTTTCAAATATGACACTATATTATGAGCCACAAAGAAAAAGAAATAATTTGTAAAACTCACACTCTATTGAAATAATATTTTATTACCATACAGAAAAAGGTCTTCCTACTAATAACATGTCTCACATGTATACAAAACACTCATGGCTGATACCTCCCAAAATACTTTGAGCATTAAAGAAAATTGACCATTAGTCCAGATCCTAAGTTGTTGCTGGGTATTATCCCTGGAGAGATGTACGACGCGATCGGGGCTACATGTTGCAGAGTCTATCATTGATTGCCAAGAAGATGATAACTACGCACTGGAAGTAAGTAAAACAAGTTTGCACGATAGAATAGATGACTGCAAGACTCCACCTGAAGACAGACATATTTAACTGGAGTTGGAATTGTCTTAAAAATATTTGGGTGTTAATTGAACGATAAAACATGTTTAAAAAAGTGGTCTATATCTAATGTCCAGGGTTACTTTATGTTATATGCTTTGTATGTTTTGTATTTTATTTTATTTTTTGTTGTTTAAAAAAAAGAAAAATGATAAGTAAAAACAAAACAACAGCATAAAAGCCATCAAAGCCATAAAGACCAATATTATCTAAACACACTTTGTTTGAGAGAACATAAAGATCATCAGGAGTGCATCGCTGTGGAAAAAGGCAAGAGTTAAATCGTAAGTTCATTTCGTATTATTATTACACATGTCGCCTCACAGCCAGACGGTTCGGGGTTCGAGTCCTGTTCTGTGTGGAGTTTGTATGTTCCCCTGTGTCAGCGTGGGGTCTCTCTCCCTTTCATCCCCCGCTTGTTCCCCAATAAGTGGGACAAGTAGATGGAAGGTAAGGTAAACTCATTTAATCCCATCACTTGGTTGGTTGCACAGTTCCATGACAGAACGTGGTCGGTCGTAAATGGAGGAGTGTTGGACTGAATTGTGATTTATGTAAGATTCCAGCAGCATGATAAAGCCCATGACGGGGGACATGAGCAAGAAGATTGAGGAGAGCTCTTCATCTCCAATCCTTGAATGTCTGTGGACTTTCAGCTGCAGCCTCACCAATAAATCCATCATTACCAGCATGGCCTTGAACAAGCAGAACCCAGTAGGTACCGCAAGCCAAAAAACACCCGAACCAACTGCTGCTGTCCACAGCACAGCAGATTCTACACACCCTAATCCCTTTGCATCATCTTGGATTATCATTTAATTTCATTTTTTTAGTGTTAAAAAAGGGTTTAATTACCCTCATAAAATATTTTATTATGATTGTATTATAGTATATAAAACATTGTTAGATATCAAATATAAAAGTACAGAACACCTAAGCAGTAGAGTAGCCTCCATCTTCCAGATTTATTCTGACTGTAACAACACACATGTTAACGTTGAGTCCTAGTAACCCGCATTCCTGACATGGTCAACATGGTTTGAAAGTTAAACTTTCCTAACTAGAATTGTAATTGACAGAATAACTCTTAACAACTTCTTCCTATCATCATAAATGAAATGTACCCTAGGCGGGGAATCCTGAATACAGTGTTCCCTCCTTACTCGCGTTCCAGGACCACCCACAAATAACAAAATTCCAGCGCAGCTATTACCGTATTAACTGGAGGAGCCGCGCCCGCCGTCTGTAGCCGCGAACTGCAAGTAAAAATGCGCCAAGAAAATCTACTGTCGTGAATTTATCATGGAGTGTTCACGGGTCCGGACAGAACCATCGCGTGGTCCGGATCCGGACCGCGGTCCGTCATTTGGTGACCCCTGCTCTATGGAGAGAGAAAGAGCGACAGAAGAGGGAAAAAAGGCGCACCAGATTTTCCCCCTAGTCGCACCGGTGCTCCCAAATATATGTAATAGTCGCACTGATAAAAATTTGGGCGCATATGAGACCAAAATGGTCGCAATGTAGAGCCCTGTTGTATTTCATTTTTGCTTATCTGTAGCTTAACCATTATTGAATGACCATACCTAGACTGTGTAAAGCACTTATTGTGAAATTATTGGTAAAAAAATGATAATCAAAATATTGGTTTTGTTGCCCATAATACCACCTAACTGAAAAACATTTATTTTTAATGGTTCCACTGTTACCACTACTGTATTTGTTTAGTAATTTGAATGGATGCCTCTTTTTGTGGGTTTAATCCCAACACTAACCCTGACTCCTTATCCCCTGTGTTCTCTGAGGGTATCCTGGCAGTCGGATACGGTGGTTTGAATGGCCCACCACCATTTAAGATCTGCTGCTGGTCCCTTGACAACCAAATAGTAAGGCTATGCATTTTATGTTTGTGTCTTTTCAGCCTCCATCTACCTTTTCTCTACTTTAATGGTTACTCCTGTGGTTTCCATGGTAGCTCAATGCAGCTGCTGCACATGTATGATCATGAATGTCATGTATATTTACACTATTAATCTAGTCAGTTTATCAATGTGGATCATTTGGGGCTGACAGCGGCTCTATTTGCGTCCCTTGTGCAGTGGCCAATGAAAGTCTTCCACTGTCGGAGTAGTGTGACATCATTGGAATTTTCATCCACCGACCCGGATCTGCTGGCTGTAGGGATGTTTGACGGCCCTGTGGCCGCCTGCAACATCAGGAGTGAGGAAGAGGCCTTTGTCCCCAACAACAGGTGACGATGGTCGAGTGTACGCATAAACGCTCTGATCACAAAAGAATTACCACAGGACAAACTGTCATTTCCTTGTAGAACGTGTCTGAAGAAGCATATCGATCCAGTGTGGCGGGTCGGCTGGACCACACCAGCAAGTTCATCACCAGCGGCTCAAAGGGAACATGTGGAATGTTTCATTTCTGTGGCAGCAGATGGCATAATTGCCAAGTGGCTCTTTAGCAGTAAAGGTCTTCAGTACAAAGGTGCAGAAATCTGGATGTGGTGTTCACCTCATGAAAGTTTAACAAGTGATGATGAAGTGTCACAGAACAATGTTCTTGTGTTTTGTTTTTGCATTTTTAAAAAAAATTTATTGACTGCCATTACAAAAAGATCTGTCAACAACATTTAAAATTTTCTGAGATAATTTAGCCCAAAAATGCTCTCAGCTGAGCAGACAAGAAAACAGAGCTTATGTCTATCGCACAATGTCATCTTTTGTCCAGTGATTTTCTAAATTAATGATAATAGTTTATTTTATGTCTTTAAGGCACTTAGAAAGACCTAATCAGTACATACTGTAGAAACTCATTACATACTTCTCACAGCAATGCTGCAGCAGAGATCTAATGCAAAAATCACAATATCTTTAACACTTGAAATCATGATTTTAGATATGATGGATCTTCGTTGGAGGCCACATGAAACGGTAAAGGCTGTAGGAAACAATGAGAAAAAAAATCCTCTATCAGCAGGGACCCGGATATGTTGTTTTGACCTCCACCCAGCAGTAAGTAAAAAAAAAACCAACCAACCTATTTATGCAGAAGAGAATATCACATTTCATCATGCAGGCTGTCAATACCTTATTTAGGATTTTAAGATGGTGATTTTAGGTGGCATGTTCCTCTGACCTGAAGCTGTTCTCATCTTAGTGTGTTTGTCATCCTGCAGGATTCAAACATGTATCTGGTGGGGACGTGGCTGGGCTCCATCCACCAGGGCTCCCTCGTCGCTGACACTTACAGCACTTACGAGAGACAGTTTGTAAGTTTCTCTGAAAACTATGAACAGGCCTTTGATGACTGGAAATGCATAGAATGCATACACAGTAAAAGTCAAAGCATTCCAGCAGATGTCTACATGTGCTTGGAGTTTGTTGGTTAACTGTCATTGGTCTTCCCTCCTCATCACGTCCTGTCCTCCCTCAGAGCTCCGTGAACCACGTTGAATGGTCTCCGTTCTGCTCTGATGCATTCTTGAGCTGCTCTGACCGGACCATCGAGTTGTGGAAGCAGGACCGCTTGACACCTCTGATGAGCTTCACATCGACCCAGTCGGTTGTTCTTGCTGCCAGGTGGTCCCCAAAGTGGCCCACAATATTTGCAGCCATTAATCAACAACAGTTGGAGATCTGGGACCTGAGGTCAAGCACGTGAGTCAGATGAACATTCATGTATTGTTTCGATGAGATGAGAGCTGGATACAATCCTCTGTACTCATCTCTACAGCAGGGACCCCATCCTCGTGGCCCGTCCTGCGCCGGGTGTGACAATGACGTCCTTGCTTTTTGCTGGGGGGACAGACTGCGTCTTAGTCGGGGACAGCGATGGGATAGTGACTGTCTACCATTTCAAGAATGTCGATCTGGGAGAAGGCCCACAGGTAAAGTGAGGCTGCTCATGTTGTAACTGTGGGATATTAAAATTCTGTAGATATGTCTCTCTTTGCTAACCGGTCCATTTATTATCATTGTTTGTGTTTTTTTTAAATCGAGTATTTCTGAGCACACAAGTTAATTTACAGCAGAGCACAGCGGGGGTCACATGCATGACACGGGACATTTCCTGTGAATGGACTTGATATTCCAGTGATTTCAGTCTGCAGAATGCTCAAAGTGAAATCAGTTTATACACTAGTTGTGGTTGTCATGAAGATCCTGACAAGCAAAGATATGACATAGATTCTCACCAGACTTTGGAATTTTTATTACTACAGGAATAGTACTACAGTTGCAAGAATATTGTGTACTAGTGTTCAGTTAACATTTAGTACACTGTACATGGGTGAGTTGAACTGTCGCCCTTCCTTTTTCTTGCAGATGGAGACTTTGGAAGACATCATTGCCTAGGAATTTTCCAAATTCCGTTCACCTTTCACCCTCAAAGGCTGCTTTGTGAATTTTTAAAAAGTAGTTTCTGATACTGTATTCTGTCAAAACGGTTTTTGCTTGTGAATCATTGATGGTTGGTTTATTGTGGCCTGTTACTGTAATTTTTGATAGTTGAAGAAACTGAAGTATCCAGAATTTTATATTTTATGTGTGTAATTATTGTAATATTTCTTGCTGACAAAACAAAACAACAGATAAAACTGGTAAAGAGAGTCATGCAGACTTCTAGCTTCTAAGAGGAAGTGGTATGGCTAAATAAAAGAGATGAAGTATGAAATGTGTAAACAAGTAAGTTGTATATTTGAGCAGATGTGTCAGAACATTCACTGAATATTGGTGGATCGTAATAAAGTTGGATTGAAAGACTTCATCCTTCACATCAATCTTTATATTCTGTGGAAATCCAAGTTCTTTTTTTCAATCAAAAATATGTATTACCTTAAAAAATACAACAGAAAAATGCAAAACCTTTGCGTTTTGGTGATGTGAGTCCATCTTGTGAGGTTAAGGAAAGTCAAGATTCTCGCAACATTTACAACAACACATTTTACAGATGTGTTGTATTTTGGTACACATCTCCCATCTAAAGTGAGCTCCTCTATTCAGATCTTTGTGGGTTAGTACAGGGATTTCAAGCCCCAATAGAAGTCATACAGCAGTTCTGTTAGCATCTTTTCATATTCGTCATTTCATATTGAATGAGTACATTAAAAAATACAGTATATGATATTTAGCAGCAGACAATTTCAGCCACTAACATAAGGTGGAAGTTAAATAAACCTGTCATAGGATAATGAAACCGTGGGTTTATGTAACACTAACAACCCTACATGGTCACCTGCAGGTAACCCAGTGTGGGCTGTACACATCTGTCACGGTGAGGACACTAAAGGATAAATCCCAACTCTAGAGTTGCTCATCAGTTCATCTTCAGTCATGAGCTGTTGGAGACCAAATGATCAGTAGTGTTAACTTTTGTGATCACGTAACATCCTCAACATTGAGAAGAAACGGGTGAACAGCAGAGGGAGCCCTGGTTCAGGAATCTGGAGTCATATAACCAACAATAGTTTCTTGACACACTTTGGGCCAGATTAATAATACAGCATCATTTAATCGCTCTGGCCCACCGAGTATCGCTGCAGTCTCCGTCCCTTCATGAGCCCAACAGAACCATCTTCAAAAAGCTACATCCAGCAGGATCCCTGTCACAATGCTCAGATTGTCTCAAACTGACCCGAGTTTACTAGATCCAGTCGACCAGCTTTGGGATGTGGAGCCAAAAAATCTGCAGTACTTATTTAATGTTAGTGACTGGCTTTGGAAGCATAAACTGTTTGGAAGAACTTGTATCATTAAGGTCAGTATTATTCAAGACAATTCAAAAACAATGAAAGACAAAGTGAGCAATGTTACCAAATAACCTGTTTATTTGACTGAGCTAATGATGTCATCATAATGCCTTTCTACCAACTCCAAATTTTAATATGCCTCCACAAAATCCATGAGTGCACAATATTGTTAATATAGGGAGTATTGGAAATGCAGTCACTCTTTAACTGAACTGGAGAATACAAACAAGAATCAACAATGATAATGTTCATGTTCTGATTATATCATAAATGACTACTTCTATAGAAACAGATGTAACATTCACAATATTGTTAGCTTATGGCATGTTAAAACTTATTCAGTGATTGATCTCCCACATCAGGTTGGCGTACATAACCTTATCCTAAAGGCAGTCGCTCATTTCATTTCTAGCAGAGGAGACTGTAAAAAGAAAGCATTGTTATATCTGAGCCTAACGGTAAACATAATCGTGTCTATGTAAATATCTGACACTGAAACAGCAAGGTAACAAAAGTGTTCAATAAAACTCCAATTTGTTGGACATAAGGCAGAGTATCGTAACGGCTCTGCTTCATTAAAAACTACACGTACAGAGGAATAAAAACATTGGAAAAAAAATTTAATGAAAAATTAACAGTTGACAAATTGCAGCTTGACAATGGAGTCCTCGGTTCTCAGAGGTGGCATCAAGCAGTAGTGTCCATGGTGATACAACCACACGGCCATACCTGATTCCTCACCGTTTACAGGTACTGTAGTGTTACTGTTTCCATTACTAATCACAGCTGCTGCTGTTGGATATTCCAGCTCTATTTTAATCTTTCTCCACAAACATAAGTGTAAACAGTCCAGCCATTAAGACCATCTTAAATTATAAAATGCTGAGATAGACAGAGAGGGGGGGGTGGGGGGCAAAAAAAGCAACACAAAAGAAAACAAAGTTGAAAGAATCTCCCCACAGCTCCCACAAGTCCATCATTAGGACACTGAGGAGATGGGGTTGAGAGGCGAACCCATTTGTGTCAACACCTTGTCCAGCCACTGGAGGGGTCCGTGCAGGTGAACCTCGATCCAGCAGGGGGTGCTGGTGACATCCTGTCGGTGATACTCGGCTCCCCAGCCCTGAGGATGCAGAGCAAATGAAGCAGCGATCAGTGTTTATAACAAGTAGGTGTAGCTGATGCTTTGTGGCGTTCCCTGTCCTGCTCACCTTGACGAAGCTCATTCTGATGGTGCACATCTTGGTGAGCTCATATACAGCTTCAAAGCCGTGGTTGACAGACTGGGCCAGAAGCTGTGCAAACTCCTGGTTGTTGAAAATCTTCAGGCTACATCCACTGGGGATCTTGCAGACGGTGGTGGGGTGGAAGCCGTGGTGGTAATTACAGTTTCGACTCTGGACGAAAATGCTGGTGTCACTGAGACACTCGGCGTAAACCTCCCCTCCCACGTAGTACAGGTGGACTCCTGTCAAGAGAAGCCACAGCGGGTGGGGTTAGGACCTCCAGGTGAAATCGTGCAGCAGACAGACCTGCTTCTGTCGCCTTGTGTCAACGCTACCTTTGCCGATGTGTCGGCGGGTGTTCTCGATTGTTGAGTTGCGGTTGACATTGGACAGCAGTCCAAGGCAGAAGCGATTCTTGTTGTTTGATGGGTCAGTAAATCCATCTACCAGGACGCTGGTTGACGAGGCATGGTAGGCCTCTCCTACACGATTGTTGAGTTCATAGTAGACAATAGAGCACCAGTGACTTGGCTCTTCATATTCCACTGGTTGCACATCTGGAACATCACATAACAGTAGGAGTTTAACGTGACTGACTTAAATAAATAGGTTCAGGTCTTTAGACAAGAATGTGAAGCTTCACAGATGCAGTCTGTTGTATAACATCTGTTAGGAACTTCAACCTGTTCTTTGAATCTTTAAATGTAAGAAGTGTTAGCATCTACTGCATCATCTACTGCCGTGATGACACAGAATGTCAGCCACATCTCTTATGTCACATATAATGCTAATGCTTTGGTTTTGCCACTCTGTTCAAGTCTCTTAATAAAACGGACATTTCTATCGGCACTGCAGCAGGTTTCTGGTAGGTGGAGGGAGCAAATCCATCCACCAGTGCATAGAATGACAGGGATTTACTGGTGACAGGTGCTAATAACAATTGAATAATAACGGTACATACTGTCAGAACTAAATTTTACGGGGCATATGACCTCTTAATATCACAAGTCTGGGCTTGTGCTAGCCATTCGCCACTTTGCCATAGGCACAGAAAATTCCAGATGGCTACAAGCTTATCAGCCTGTGTAGCCACAGTGGCATTCTTATTTTTAGGAAAGGGTAAAACTTACAACTTTTTGGGACTCGCGAAAATCCCCGGGCGATAACATTAAAAAAAAAGGCATGTGGCTATTTCCGCATGCCGACGGAAATAGCAGAAGTGACCCGAATGCTCTCAATCATTAAATATGCACTCGGGTCATGACCTCCTCTCGTCCAATAAAAAGAAAAACGATTGTATTTTTACAAGCTAAACCCGCAAATTGGTGTACGACATGCTTTCACTATGTGAAGATACGGTCATACAAAATATTACTGAATGTTTACTTGTAAGTTTTACTTAGACTAGAAGACATTTTAACTTTGACTTAGAAACTTTGATTTTCATAAATTTGATTCTTGGTATTACTCAATGTTTACTTGTAAGTTTTACTTGCAATTATAGCAAGCTGCTGTCTTGGACACAGATTGTGGCCTTTTGTGGCTTACTCAATTCTTTTACACTGAGCCACAGTGGCTTAGTCATACTACCTCCTAGTGCAAGCCCAGCACATGGAAATGTTGTCTTTACTTGCTTATGAATTCCACAGCTAACAATGTATGAAATTACTGCAGCTCGGAAATTTGACCGCCAAAATGTAAATGTAGAAAAATGTAACTGTAGAATACAAATGTAACTGTTCAATACACAATGTATTGAATGGGGAATGATGAGCACATGTTTTAAGAAAACGACAACTTTGATTCAGCGGTCAGGTGTTCTTAGACAGGTTTGATTGTATTCTGTAAACTTGGTCCTCTGTGGATAGAATTGTGAGCCCTCACCACCTCTGGCCATGTTCGGCGGCACCAGGCTGCTGCTGGTTTCCATGGATTGGCTCTCCTGGCCCAGCTGCTCATCAGGAGGCATGTAGGCTGGGGGTGGGGTGTCAGCTGAAACATTAAGGACAGTTAGAGGGGATAAGACCAGTTGTCACTGCTGGTAAATAGTCTCTTACACACACCTCCTGAGAGTCCAACAAGAGTCATCACAGGATGTGGATCCCAGAAGTGGTGTCAGATTTCACATACATTACACTCACTAAGCCACATGCTACACCATTCCCTACAGAGATGCAACATGAGCTTTCAGAGCCCATACTGAGGCACAGGGGAAAAACAATGCCGAGAAGCTCTGCTTGGATTGCACTGACAGCATTTAGACAATACTGATGTTTTTGTCTTTACGCAATGATAACCAGAGCATTTCAACACAGATCATAAAATCCTAAATTGCAATTTAAAACCTTTTAACAGCTGCAGCTATTGGTATCTCAGCAGATCTGGACCGTATTAGGATCGAGCACTAGAATCTCTTTCAATACAGTTCAAAGCACACAATACACAGTACATCCAAACCCACTGCAACACAAATATTATCTAAATATTCACAGTAATTCCTCTGGTATAGGACGACAACATAGATAGAGCAGAAAGCAGTGTCTCCATAAAGAGATATTTTATTTGCACTGGATACATCTGTTCTGTGTCAAGTCAGTGCCAGTGAGACATAAAGTCTATCTGGTGCACTCAGTGCCCTGATGGCCCCCAGCAGCCCTGGCTCTGGAGGACACCATTCACTACCACCCCTGTTCTCATCTAGGAGTGCAGCTCACTTTATATGCATACAATAGTATGCATATAAAGGTTTGAATTTCAACACAGGATTGAAATTTTTTCTTGAACATCTGTTGTTGCTCGACCGTAAACGACACTACAGGTACATGCGTCTCTACTACACATCTTAAAAATACAAAAACGTGGTGACGGAAAGAGGGAGCAGCACACACCTAATTAGCAGATACCTACTGATAGCCAATTAGCTCAGCCACACGTGTGCCAGCTCGCATTTTTTGTCAGGGATATCAAGGCAGGACATTTTCAGCAGAATGTGAATGTGAATAATTTTCTTGAAAACGAAAGACTTCTTAAGTCTTTCTTACCTGGTTCTTGTTCTTGTGAACAGGAACTCTTCAAGTTCCACTACATGCCTGAAATGTAGTTACTGTCACCTGACCCTTCTCTCGACTTAAATCTTTTATTCTTCTTCCGCAGAATCTGATGGTAACGTTTTGGTACATTGATCGAAAGTTTGGTGAAGTCTTTTTCTTTTCACACCAGCTTCACTTTTCAGGAGTTGTTTATTAATAGCTGCCTATGGTTGGCTACATGACAGCAACAATCAACAAAAACACAATAGTTTGGCATCTTGCCCAGGGTCAGGTACATGAGTGTATCTGGCGTACCTGGAAGCTGGAATGGACTGGAGGGCCCTGAGCTGGCGGGAGAGTTTGGATAGGTACCGCTGCTGGCTGGAGAAGGAGGATACGGCGAGTTTGGAGAGATAGGAAAAGAACCGCCGCCACCTCCTCCAC